>NC_083315.2:103030428-103253967 GCF_963455315.2 Globicephala melas | reverse complement strand
GGCTTGTAGGCTATATGATCTTTGTCTCAACTACATAGCTCCATTGTTTTAGCAAAAAAGTAGTCATAGACAATATATACACAAATGGCTGTGGCTATGTTCCAATAAAACTTTATAAAAATGGTGGTTGGGGGAATTCCCTGGCAGTCTGGTGGTTAGGACTGTGCGCTTTCACTGCCGAGGGCCCGGGTTTGGGGAACTAAGAGCCCACAAGCCGCTCAGCACAGCCAAAAAAAAAAGAAATTAATTTAAAAAATTAAAATAAAAAAATAGGCGATTGACCTGGCCTACCACTGTACCAGCACTGTCCAATAGAAATATAGTGTGAGCCATACATGTAATTTTAAATGTTATAGTAGCCACATTTTTTAAAATAAAAAGGAAAATTAATTGTAATAATATATTTTATTTAACCCAGTAGATCCAAAATATTATTATGATGTGGTACTAGCTAGCATGTGGTACTAGCTTCATTTCAAATGCTTAGTAGTCACATGTGGCTAGTGGCTACCATACTGGACAGTGCGGGTCTTTACAATATGATTTAAAATTATAGGCTTTATTCTCCTACTGTGTGACGTATGCCTTGCACTCCAGATAGTCTAAACCCTGAGGGTTAGGATTGTCTTTTTGGGTTTTTTTTCCTTCATTTTTTGGCTGCACAGCCTGTGGGATCCTAGTTCACCAACCAGGGATCGTACGTGCACCCCCTGCGTTGGAAGTGCAGAGTCTTAACCACTGGACCGCCAGGGAAATCCCAGGATTGTCTTAAATATTACCTCTCACAATGCCTGAAGTTCTGTGCTTGAAACCTAAGTCATTTGAATTATACTTGCTTTTTGGTTGTACAGAGAAGACAGACAAGGCAGTTACTGTAATGTGAGGTAAGATGGGATGGTATGTGTAGAATCCTGAAGTCTTAAAATTTAATTTGATTTCTTCACCTTTTTTTTAAGTAATTTTATAGAAGTGCTATTTTCTTGTATTTCTGTTGGTCTCCCCTGGTTTTCAACAAGAATGGAGAACTGTTGCCTTGGAGGATGAATCAGATGTCAAAAGCGGTGATCATTTTTTTCTTACTAACCTCATCTCTCTTTCCAGGCCTCTACTACGTGGACAGTGAAGGAAACCGGATCTCGGGGACCACCTTCTCTGTAGGTTCTGGCTCTGTGTATGCTTATGGGGTCATGGATAGGGGTTACTCCTATGACCTGGAGGTGGAAGAGGCCTATGATCTGGCCCGTCGCGCCATCTACCAAGCCACCTACAGAGATGCCTACTCAGGAGGTTCCGTCAACCTCTACCATGTCCGGGAGGATGGCTGGATCCGAGTCTCCAGTAACAATGTAGCTGATCTACATGACAAATATAGTGGATCTACCCCCTGAAGGAGGGCAGATGTGGCTGCTTGCCTTGCTTGGGGTGACTGTTGTTGGTAATATGGGTACAGCTCCCCATCCTCTAGTGGAGGGGTCCCTGATTGTATCCATCATTTTTTTTTAATCTCTGGTGCATTGACCTCCATGTGTTACCCGTTGTTAATGAGCTACTGCAGAGGTAATTATTTGTTTTACTTTCTTGGATGTTAACATTACACTACTCGATCTCAGCCTGTATTGTGTCTTTTCTCCACACTGTCCCTCCTCCAAGCACTTTACAGTCAAATAAGCCGGGACGGTGGGAGGGAAGTGACTGTAATTACAGGAAACAGCGGTGTGAAGACATCGTCTAGTGAATACATTAACGTCCCCACTCATGAAGCTAATAACAAAGGAGAAGGAGAGGGAGGGAGGAGGGAGAGACTTCCTGATTCTGTTTGCAAAGAGATGAAAAGTTGATGAGGTGGAAAGATGCACAGGGCTGTACCAGGCCGAGCTCGGAGGAAAAAAGCTCTCCTCCTGTGGTGGGGGAGGGGAGGTTGATGCTACATGGAGAGCAGAAAGGTGAAGAGGGGAAGCCAGTTGGGAAGGGAAGCCTTTGACCCTGGGAAAAGAGAGGACAGAGGTGTGTGTGAAAGCAGTAGTGACCACCAGCCTGGTGATCCCTGTCCTGGCCCTCCAGTGTGTGCCAGTGTGGGAGACAGAAGGAGATGATGGTGGACTTATAGTCTCCTGGGCAGGAAGCGGCACCGAATTTTCACTGGAACGTGTGGGTGGGGAAGAGGCCCTGCTGAGAGCAGAGATGGCTGATTTATCACACCCAGCGCTGAGGGGCTTCCCAAGCTATGGTGGCAGCAGATGGCAAGGCCTTCTGTTAAAGACAAGACATAGGACGTAGGGGAGATAGAGGAGGTTGATGGGAGAAACTTAAGAAATGGGAGAGGAGGGCATAAACACTGATTTGTATTAGTTGGCAAGAAGGAAGAAAGTGGTTGGTGAGGGTGACAGTGGAGTGTCGTCTTTTGAGGCCAAGGGGCTGGGAAGGGTTATCCACAGAAATAGAGGGGTAAAGCCTCTTCTCCCCCATACTGCAGCAACCTTCCCTTCTTGCACCTTCCCTCCCCCTTCAGCCTCCTGCAGTCTCCGTATTGACTGATGAGGGCTGTCGGCCAGGAACTGATGGAGGCTTGTTAATTGCATTTGTCAAATGCAGGGAAATTGGGAATTAGTGAGACCAGAGAAGGGAGTTTGGAAAACAAATGACTCTGGTGCCTAAGGAGATTCATTTTGCTGAAAGGTGCCTCCAGAGCCCCTGGAGCTGAGGAGCTGCCAGCGTGGACCTAGACCTGCTCTACAGTCAAAGCAGGCAGGAGCCACGCTACAGCTCCCTTCTGCACAGCCGCCGGCAGATGCTTAGCTGCAAGAGGCAGAGACACAGTCATCTTCCTCTCACTTAGGACAGTGGTTTGCAGACCTTTTACAAAATTAGAACTCTTTTTTTAAAATTTTATTTATTTTTGGCTGTGTTGGGTCTTCGTTTCTGTGCGAGGGCTTTCTCTAGTTGCGGCAAGCGGGGACCACTCTTCATCGCGGTGCGCGAGCCTTTCACTGTCGCGGCCTCTCCTGTTGCGGGGCACAGGCTCCAGACGCGCAGGCTCAGTAGTTGGGGTGCGCAGGCTCAGTAGTTGTGGCTCGCGGGCTCTAGAGCACAGGCTCAGTAGTTGTGGCGCACGGGCCTAGTTGCTCCGCGGCATGTAGGATCTTCCCAGACTAGGGCTCGAACCCGTGTCACCTGCATTGGCAGGCAGATTCTCAACTACTGCGCCACCAGGGAAACCTGGGACTCTTTTTAAAAAATGAACTCTTGAAAAAAAAAAAAGAACTCTTAGGAGAAATCCAAGCCCCTGAAAGAAATCAAATCAGATTGAAGTAGAGTTGAAGGGTCCAGAGCCTCAACCATTAAGCTTCCCCCTCCAGCCACTTCCCACATCACCTCCCACCACCACACATACTCCCTGGAACTTCTTGGAACCCCAAGGAACACAATTTGAAAATAACTGCCCTGGGAAATAACCTTCAGGAAGAAAAGAGAGTTGAAGATTGAAATTCTTTTACATTGACCCCCAGAGAGCATGAGACTCCCTGGGCTCTTTTCCCATGAAAGAAAATTCAGTGTGGAGAGAAGAGACAGTCATGAAGCAATGCTGCCCTTGCCTTGTTGCTATGTCACACCTGACTTTGCAGTGGTCTAGCTGTTCAGTGTAAACACCTGTTCTGCACTGGCTGAGTCCTTATGTTCAGGCAAAAACCGCATATCCTAGAGTCCTGTGTTCTGGCATATCCCTGCTTCTCTGCCTTCCTGCATTTTGGATAAAAGAAAGACTGGCTTGGGCTTCCCTGGTGGCGCAGTGGTTGAGCGTCCGCCTGTCAATGCAGGAGACACGGGTTCGTGCCCCGATCCGGGAAGATCCCACATGCCGCAGAGAGGCTGGGCCCGTGAGCCATGGCCGCTGAGCCTGCGCGTCCGGAAAGCCCTGTGCTCCGCAATGGGAGAGGCCACAACAGTGAGAGGCCCAAGTACCAAAAAAAAAGAAAGACTGGCTTAATGGAAGAGATCAATCTGTGGTAGGTTTTCTGGAAAGCAAGAGGAAAACTGCAAGTCTCCAGGCCCAGTGATGCTCACTCTGCAATTGCAGTTTTTTGCTGCTGGGACTGGTGGGGAGTTAGCTTTGCAGTGATGTGTGTCTCTGCTTGTGCAGGGATGATGGATGCTGCATAGCACTGGAGAGATGCTGTTGAGTGGAGTGTACCAGTTCAGGGACTCCCATCAGATTAATTTCCCAGTGCAGTCCTCTTGACAAAGGATTATGGAAAAGAAATTGCCTTAAATAGCCAGAAGATTAATTTCTCTCTGCAATTCCCGGGCATCCAAGGGCCAGGGCTTTTTCAGTGATGTCTGACAATTTCTCCTTCCACGGATAGCTCAGTAACACCAAAATGTGACTCCTCAGGGTAGGTGATGGGACTAATCTGATTAAACAGGGAGCAAAACACTCCTAGAGGCCCCATGCTTCCTCTTGCTGGCAGGGAATGCTGTGGGGTTGAAGACAGATGTGCCTTACAGCATCTCCAAACCAGGCAAGGGAGGGCTACAGGGAGCAGCGGTGCCCTGTGGGGTGAGTAGAATGTTCATGAGGGAAGGTGAAAAGGTAGGCGAGGACATGAGGAGGAGGGAGGAAGGTCACAGTTAAATCAGGGACTGAAGCATAATAGTTACTGAGTGTTCCCTCTTTAGGCAAAACCAGAAGGTCAGTGTCTCTTGATATCCTCCTCAGCTAGCAAATGAGAAAACTGTCAAAGCCATTTGGGGAATGGAAAGTTACATCCTTTGAGGGGAAATAAAACAACTGATTTGTTATGGTCCACAGGTTCTATGTGGACTCTCAGGGGAGCGAGGCAAGAGGGGGGATGGAAAGGGAGTAAGGTGAAAAAAGGTGGAGGGAAACTGGGGGAGCATTTCCCTAGTCTCAGAAGAAGGAGGATGGTTGGGTCAGTGATGAATTCACATGAGCGTATCTAATTTGGTGAATACAATTAGATATTTCATTTTCTGTTAGTTTTGATTGTTTTGTTAAGACCCCCCTCCTGCCAGGGCTCTAGCAGTAGATTAGATGCTTTGAAACTGACCAGCAGCAGTGACCTCAAGACAGGATTAACAGCTTTATGATTTAAAATATAATGTATAGGGACTTCCCTTGAGGCGGTTAAGAATCCGCCTGCCAATGCAGGAAACACGGGTTAGAGCCCTGGTCCGGGAAGATCCCACATGCCGCGGAGCAACTAAACCCGTGCGCCACAACTACTGAGCCTGTGTGCCACAACTACTGAAGCCCGCGTGCCTAGAGCCCGTGCTCCACAACAAGAGAAGCCACCTCAATGAGAAGCCCGCGCACCGCAACGAAGAATAGCTTCCGCTCGCTGCAACTAGAGAAAGCCCGCGTGCAGCAACAAAGACCCAACGCAGCCAAAAAAAAATTTTTAAATAATAATAAATTTATTTTAAAAATAAAACATGTATATTGCAACTAAGCATCTCTGCTATTTTGGGGTATTTTTTCTTGTTTGTTTTTAAAATTCTAGTTTCCCTTTAGGAAGCCAGAATCGTATTGGGAAAGCTTTAATTATAGCGGGCAAGATGAGAGAGCAAACACAGCAGTCACAACTGCTCTGATGAGCAGCTGTTGCCACCTCCTGCCTGACCCGGGCCGCCCCCCACCCCTGCATCAGCCGACTCTCCACATCCCCACAGTGCACCCCAGGGCTGGCCTCACAGCCAAGTTCTTGCTTCTCGGGGCTATGCCCCACTGAAGCATTTCAATAAAAACCATTTCTAAAATGTCCCATTCGCCGTTGTTAATGGGTCAGGCAGAAATTCTACCCACGTCAGCTTCTTGGGTTTATTTAACCCAACTCATTTCTCCCTGAAGCTCTGCCTCTGAGTCAGGTGCCAAGCCTAACTTGGCACTTCACACTTTATAATCCAGACTTAGCTGTCATCAGCCGTGAAGATCTGAACCAGTTTATGTGAAAGGAAATTAGACACCGTGGGTTCAACCCCTTCTGATGCCTCCCCCTATATCAGCCCCACCCCCATCTTCTCAGGATGCCCCTTCTTTTTGTTGTCTCTCTGCTTGATTTCATGTTTTCTCTCTGCTCTCACTTTATAAAAATTCCCTTCTCTTTCCTCCACAGAATTTAAATAAAAACTAATCAATCAATAAACCAAGTGCTGCTTATGGACATTAATGTAACAAGAAAAGGTTATTGCTAGCTTCAGGGTACCCAAAAAACTGGTATTACAGAGGGAAACACAGATGGAATGCGAGAAAGTGAGCTAGAGAAAACAAGAGACAAATGAGACAGAAAAGCGACTCCTGGACAGCAAGAGTGAGATTGAGCAAAGAGGAGAGGGAGACGGGTCGTGGCAGAGAAGATGGATGGAGACATTGATGGGCAGAGCTGGACTGTGAATGGGGGTGTGGGTCAGGGAGTGGTAAGGGAGACTCAGAAGGACAAGTGATAGAGTGGGCAGAGAAATAGGGAAGAAGGAAGCAGCAAGAAGCTAATGCACAGTGAAACATGTCCCCCTGGAGACAGATAATTTCTCCAGCCATACATAATGAACACGTGCCTCTGTGTGCTGCCCCTGTACTGTCACAGTCACTTACATCCTGCAAGAATCTCTCTCTGTCTACTCTGCTTGTGCAAGGTTGGAAAGAAGGTTTGAGCTCTCTCAGAACCACCTTTTCTCAACCCAGCCAGGAAGACAGAAAAGCAGAAACCGGTCTCATAAGAGCAGGAGGGTAAGTAAGGCAGGATCACAGATTCAGTACCTTTTAACATTTTATTTTTTGACTCACAAAGAGGTCCTCTCTCCCCTCACTTTCATACCCCCTGGCCACACACCTCACACATACATGCCCACAGGTCAGGACCAAGGCTGTTCAAATAGCGAGAGGGGGGCCACAAGTTCCCAGGGAGACAGGAATAGCAGGTGCTTCTGGTAAGAAGGAAATAAGTAGATTCACGTAGTAATGTGTGTAGCCCACAAGGGACTAAAGTCAAAGGGATATTTTTGTACGTATTGCAGCTCTTTTCCTAGCCTCGCCTCAATATCATCACTATCCCAAGGACATCAGACATTCTTAGCTTCCCCATGCACAGAGTTTCACAGAACACATTGACCCTTTTTTCATGGTAGTTCATCTGGAGCAGTGATGTGCATTGTTGTCTGATTAGAGGAAATCCATTGAGCACCAGGGTTCTGTGGGAGGGCTCATAATCATTCTGTTTCCCTTGAGTCTTGAGGCTGCACTCGAAGCTTAATCTTTAGAAAAGAAAGCAGTGGAGCAGTTTAAACCAGAACAACAGATTAAGCATGGTCCCACATCTCTAAGTACGTCCCAAAGAGGGAAAATGGCACATAAAGGTGGATCAGCCTTGAGTCAGTAGAGCCCAGGTGTGGTCCTTGGCTGCATGGGCTACATCCATGAGCATCTGTGTAAGGTCTCTGATTGTTTTACGATACCTGTCTTCCTTTTCAGTTAAACACTTTACTACACTTTTGTTTATTCTCCAATGTCTAGGGTGCTGCAGGCTACTCAGTAGAGATAATAAATGTATTTTTAATGAATAAATGAATGAATGAAGGATTTCACTATGGTGCCTTAATGCCAGTGATTCTTACTCTTCTCAGCATTGTGACTCCCTATTATTTTTGCATTTCAAGATGCTGTTTGCTCCTCTGAAACATACTATGAAACGTTATATTAATTTTTAAATTAAGACAAATTAAAATTACTTGCTTTATGAATCTTTAAAAAATGTTTTGCCAACCCCCTGCTTATAAATGACTACAACTAGGTGTCATAAAAGGCAGTTTTGAGAAGCATTCCTGCCCATCCCCACCTTGCCTGGATTCTGCGGTCCTGCTCTCTTTCTCTTCAAATGGCAGGATTAGTCTCACACAAAATACGATCAGCCCCTGAAGAACTGAGCTCCAGGTGTAGCTCTGTAGGTTATCTCCCTTACCATATTTTGTTTTATTTTGCTTTCTCTTCAATCCATGGACAGAGGCTTAGCCAATACCCAAGCCTGGTTCCTGGATGTCAGGTGCATGAGTGACTTGCTCTTTATAAGGGAAGGACTAATGGTGAAAGAGAAGAAGTTGTGCCACCAAGCCCCACACCCAAAAATGGAGACAAGCCACCTTTCTTTGGGTTTTGGTTTCCTTCGAAATCTAGAATTGTTGCCACTTGTCTTTCTTCCACCGGTTTAAACAAAATGTTTTGACATTCTAGGTGGTGTTCATTAACATGTGCTTTAGAATTTTCTGAAGAATTATAACGGAGTTCTAAAATGAATCAGAGAATTCCAGAGACCTTAAGACCCTGACCTTGTCTTGAGAAAGGGCTGAATCTAAATATCTAAAGCAAACAGTTTTATCTATATTTTAAAAATTCTGAAATGCTTGAAAACTTCAGAGAAGTTGAAAGAATAGTACAATGAATACCCACTTACCCTTCACATACGTTCACTAATTGTTATCATTTTGCCACATTTACTTTATATGTATACATCCATTTATTTATTAATATTTATTTTACTGAATCATTTGAAAGTAAGTTACAGAGATCATGACATTTGACCCTTAAATATGTCTCCTAAGAACTAAGCTATTCCCTTACAAAACCACAGTACTGTTAACACACCAAGAAATTTAACATTACTATGATCGTATTATCTAATACCCTGTCTGTATTCAAATTCACCAACTGTCCCAGTAATGTACATCATATATATTTTTTCCTGATCCAGGATTCAATCAAGGCTCACACATCACATTTAACTGTCGTGTCATTTCAGCTGCTTTAATTTAGAATAGGTCCTCATATTTGTGTGTGTGTCTCTTATGACATTTATACTTTAAAGAGCGCAGACCATAATATGTCCTGTGAAATCTGGATTTGTCTGATTCTTTCCTCATGATTAGATTCAGGTTAAACATTTTTAGCAAGAATATTGCCTAGGTGATATTGTATACTTCCCATTGCACTGCTGCTGGAGACACATAATGTCAGTTTGTTACATTATAGATGACGCTGAAGTTTGCCTGCTAGGTTTCTCTATTTGGGGACTTCCCTGGTGGCACAGTGGTTAAGAATCCGCCTGCCAATGCAGGGGACACGGGTGTGAGTCCTGGTCCAGGAAGATCCCACATGCCGCGGAGCAACTAAGCCCATGCACCACAAATACTGAACCCACGCGCCTAGAGCCCGTGCTCCGCGACAAGAGAAGCCACCGCAATGAGAAGCCCATACACCACAACGAAGAGTAGCCCCCGCTCACCGCAGCTAGAGAAAGCCCCAGCGCAGCAACGAAGAACCAAAAATAAAAAATAAATAAATAAATATATTAAAAAAAGAAATAAAGGTACATTATTTGCCCTTTATAATTAATTAGTAAACTAATAAGAAGTAGAGTGATTATTTGAAATCATGGGAATATCCTGTACTCCCATAGTCTTGCACCCATTGGTTTTAGCATCCCTGATGATCCTTCCTGAATCAATTTTTGCATTGGTGGTTGCAAGTGTTGGTTTTTCAAATTCTGTCATTTCTTCTACCTGTATAAGCTGGCATCTATCTTTCTTTTCCTCTTCCTCATTGTACTTTGCATTTACCTATCTTTAATTTTTTATTTTATTGCATTTTAATTTATTCTTTATTTGCAGGTCTTTAAAGAAAAACTTCCCAGCTGTTTATACAATTTATTTTGCATTTAATAAATCGTCAAATCCATAACTCTTTTCTTTTAAAATCTAATCGAACCTCATTCTTGCTACAACATAAACTCCTTTCTTCACTCTTCCTTGAGTACTTCCCTGCTGCCTGCCTCTCTTCCTTCTCTTTTCCTTTGCATTATCTTCCACCTTTCTGTAACCTCTCTCATTTCTCCAAATCTCAACTCTCTCAGACACTTCCCTCTCCAGTGTCTCTGAGGACACAGTCCCAACTGGCTCTGGGATTTCCTTCCACTACTGTCCTAAAATGCTCTTGGGTGTGGTAATGAATAACTGTCAGAAACAGCTTCCTGGCCTCATGCCAGGGGAAGTTAGACTTCACTGTATGGAGAGGCCCCTTTGGGATCTCACTGAACAGAAACAGCTTAAAATACTAAAGAGATCTGTTTGATTCAAAGCTAAATAAGTAGCTTTTCCTCAATTGACAAGTCATCTGTGAAGTTTAACATTTGAAATTTCAAATGCTTTAGAATTTTAAATTGTAATTAGGTGAAAAAGGTGCATTTTCTCCCTATTCTCATTACCTAAGAGCACAAAAATGGTTTACTCAAACTTTCTACCAAAGATTCCCCTGTGACAATAAGGAAAAAAAAAAAAAGAAAAAGAAATGACAGGACTTCCCTGGTGGTCCAGTGGTTAAGACTTTGAGCTTCCACTGCAGGGGGGCGGATGCCGCATGGCGCAACCAAAAACAAAAAATAGAAAGAAAGAAAGAGGGCTTCCCAGGTGGTGCAGTGGTTAAGAATCCGCCTGCCAATGCAGGGGACACGGGTTTGAGCCCTGGTCCGGGAAGATCCCACATGCCACCCGCGCAGCAACAAAGACCCAACGCAGCCTAAAATAAATTAATTAAAAAAAGAAAGAAAGAAAAGAAATGGCTTTTCCATCTTAACTCCGAACTTTGTAGAAATGGACTCATAATTAAAGATATATCCCAAGAGATGTTGTATGGGGGTTGTGAACATTCTACTGATAATCAGAGGGAAGACAGGCTTCTCTTTCATGGACTCAGAACAAGAGAGCCAAAGAGTATAACATAGCAAGGCAGAGTGGATTGCAATTTAGGCAGAGACTAATGAATGGTCAAGAGCACAGGTCCTGGAGTCAGAAGACCTGGATTCAAGTTCTGACTCCACCATTTAATGAGCTTAATGACCTTGAGGTAAGTCACCCTCCCTCTCTGAGTCTTAGTTTTCTCATTAGTAAAAGAGGCAATATAATAGTACTTATAGGCTTGAGTACATGAAATAGAGTGGCTGGCACCAAGTAAACCCTCAATAAATGTTGATTATAATAATTGTCATTAACAGTTTTGTTTTCCCTTCATTCTAACGTTTTTGAAAATGATCACCTGTACACCTGAGGATATGAGATGTCCTAATATATTCCTATCAAAAGTGAATGTTTTCCTGGGACTTCTCTGGTGGTCCAGTGGTTAAGACTCCATGCTTCCACTGCAGGGAGCACAGGTTTGATCCCTGCTCAGGGAACTAAGATCTTGCATGCCACACAGTGCAGCTAAAAAAGAAAAAAAAAAAAAAAGGTAAAAAGTTTACTTTTCTAGTGATTTTCCTGGCTTATATTATTATTATTATTTTATTTATCTTTTTTGGCTGCGTTGGGTCTTCATTACTGCGTTCAGGCTTTCTCTAGTTGCAGTGAGAAGGGGCTACTCTTCCTTGCAGTGTGCGGGCTTCTCATTGCAGTGGCTTCTCTTGTTGCATAACACAGGCTCTAGGGGCGTGGGCTTCAGTAGTTGCGGCATGCAGACTCAGTTGTGGCTCCCAGGCTCTAGAGCGCAGCCTCAGTAGTTGTGGCGCACGGGCTTAGTTGCTCCGCGGCATGTGGGATCTTCCCGGACCAGGGATCAAACCTGTGTCCCCTGCGTTGGCAAGCAGATTTTTAACCACTGCGCCACCAGGGAAGTCCCGTATTATTATTATTTTTTTAATAATGGAAAACACGGGAAAGGAAACACAGAAAGTCTATAACCCTTAAGAATATAAGCACTAGGGCTTCCCTGCTGGCACAGTGGTTGAGAGTCCGCCTGCCGATGCAGGGGACATGGGTTCGTGCCCCGGCCCGGGAAGATCCCACATGCCGCGGAGCGGCTAGCCCTGTGAGCCATGGCCGCTGAGCCTATGTGTCCGGAGCCTGTGCTCCGCAACGGGAGAGGCCACAACAGTGAGAGGCCCGCGTACCGCAAAAAAAAAAAAAAAAAAAAAAGAATATAAGCACTGCCACCTCATTTTCATGTAACAGGCAAAGCTGTTGCCTGGGTTGTCATATAAGCCAGGGTGCTGCTAGGGTGAAAAAAACACTTGGAGGCAACAGGCCTTTCTGCTGAGAAGCAGATCCTACCGAGAATATCCTAGACTTTGAGAACCAACAAGTGAATGGAGGAGACATTTCAGCACTGGGGGGCTGAATAAGACAGCCGGCTTGGGGCAATGAGACCTTGTAGTAACCTCTCTCTGATCCTGTTTCCTGTAAAATTGGGATGCCAATAACCTGCCTGTTTAATACTGATACAATCACATTATCTAATTTCATATATTTCATTTATCGCATTCGATTTTCCCCAATTATCCTGATAATGTCCATTATAATTTTTTTCCTAACCCCGATTCAATCAAGGATCATATTTTGCATTTAGTTCTTATGTCTCTTTATTGTCCTTTAATTTATTTTTATTATTATTATTTTTAAAATATTTATTTATTTATTTTGGCTGTGCCGGGTCTTAGTTGCAACACACAGGATCTTCGTTGTGGCATGTTTAGTTGTGGCAGCCAGGCTCCTTAGTTGCAGCATGCCCATGGGATCAAGTTCCCCGACCAGGGATCGAACCCAGGCCCCCTGCGATGGGAGCGCAGAGTCTTACCCACTGGACCACCAGGGAGGTCCCCTGTTGTCCTTTAATTTAGAACAGTCCCCTCATCTTTGTGTGTGACTTCATTACATTGATATTTTAGTAAGCGTTCAGGCCAGCTGTCTTGTGGAATGTTGTGAGGATGAAATCAGATATTTTTTAAAGCTGTGCTTTGAGCCAGTGAGGCATAACGGTTAAGAACTTGCGCTATGGAGCTAAATTTTCTGGGTTCAAGTTCCAGGTCTACCTCTTACTAGCTGTATAACCTTAGTCAAATTATTATACCTCTCTCTGTCTTAGTCTCATCTATAAAGTGAGGATAATGAGTACCTCCCCACTACTGTGGCGATTAAATAAGTAAATACATGTAAAGTATTCACAGCAGTCCCTGCACAGTAAGTGTTCATGAACTGCTACTGAAGAAGGCAAATTCTTGTTGTGGGATCTGAGTTTCAAAATCTGTGTGTGTTTAGCTAGAAAAAAATTCACTCAATCATACATGATTATTTTTCAGTGTTTACTAAATGTCTATAATTATGCCAGCTGCTGCAGTAAAAATTTAAAAAATAGTTCCTGAAGGGGAAAGAAAGAAGTTTAAGATATGATCTCTGATCTCAAACAATTTACTAGTGTGAAATTACTATAATATGGGAAACAATCAAGGTAGAGTTAAGCACTGCTAACCTGAGTAAACATGAAGTTCATGCTGATAGTTGAGAGAAGGAAGTGGTCTGTGTTGACTGAAATAGCTGCAGAGTGTTTAAAAACTAACTAGTCAGAGAAGAGGAGACAGGCATTACTCCAGGCAGATGAAACCGCTTGAGCAAAGGAATAATACAGGAGTGAGGGCAGTGGGAAATAAGTACAAACAGGGGCCTGGGGCCAGATTATGAGTAGTTTAAAATCCAGGTACAAGAAGCAGGTCTTCATGCAGGAGGTAAAGGGGGACCATTTTAGGTTCTTGAGAATGTAGTGTTAGCCAAATAGAGAAAAAATTGGGGACGAAGGCTGCGCAAAAATCCTCGCCCAAAGTGTAAAGCTACTTTGTCTTTCACCTGAAGGATGTCACGCACTTGCATGAATGTTCATTTAAAGGTGGGAGAGTTAAGCAATAGACGTGACCCAGAGACATTCCACCTGGAAATCATGAGCTCGGCCCACGCACCGAGTGATTGATGCTTAATCCCAAACTAGAATTTTACTGACTAGTTAACCAACTTTAGCAAATTGTCAGAAGGTGCTCGCTCACCGGTTTTTTATGCTGGTAACGAAGGCCTGGTTTCACTGAGGAACAAACATGGGAAAAGGTGAGAGGAGGGTGAGAAAGTGAAAGGAAGGGGAGAGAGGTGGGGAAGGGTATAGGTGCCAACCGGGCCGCCAGGGTCCGAGCGGAAGGGGGCCAGGGTCGGGGGTCGGGCGGCCCTTGGGGGCCCCCTGGGCCCGCGCCTCGGGTGCTACGCGTGTGCTCGCGGGCGGGGCGCCCAGCGGCCGCCAGTGGCCAATCCGGGCGGGCGTCCGGGGAGGGGCGGGGCTTACCGGCTCTGGCTCCGCGAGTCCTCCTTTTTGCACACACACGAATACAAAGAGCCATACGACCTTCGGGTATCCTTTTTCCATTTTTTTTCTCCTTAATCTTGTGTGTGTTTTCAAATTTTTTTAAAAAAATAGAGATCTGTGGCAATGCTGGGGTGAGGAAACTGTTGCTAAGGGGAATGTGCGCTTTTCCCCATTTCTTTTTCTGTCTCTCTTCCTCTTTCTTTTTCCTGGTCAAGGTTTTAAATATACCAAGAAGTTGAGAAGCAGGATGGCCGTGTACAACTGTTTCCAGCCAAATTTATAGAGATTTTTTCTTTTTGCTATCACATTTTAAGAACTGGTAAATTTTTATGGTCAGGGGAATTTTAAAAATTTATCCTCTTGGGAAGTGTAAGTTTCTTTTTTTAAGCGGGATGAAGGGATAATGTAAATTTCTGCCACAGGCAACGTGTAAGGGAGCGGAGATTTGAGACTCCCTCACAAAGCTGTTTGCGTGCGTTTTACACACCCTCCCCCAGAACCAAAACCAAGTGGCTTGAATGTGGCAATTGTCCAAGGCCAATAGGTTAAAAATGTTTGGATTTTATAATTGTGACACTCATTTCCCGGCGGGGGGGGGGGTCAAAGCCCTTCTTACAGTGTGTCTTACACACATTTTTCATGAGAACATTGTGCGTGTGTGTTTCTTTAAGCAAGTAATTTCGTAAAGATTTATCTTGGGGTTTTGTGCTATGTGTATATGTACAGTATGTGTATATGTGCCGTATCAGATTTTGTTTTCAAAAGCGATTGCCTTTGGTTTTTTGTGTGCAAAGTAGACCCTAGGATGTGGATTTTTTTGTTGTGTTCCCAAATGTGATCCAGACAGGATTTCATGTGCAAATTAAAGCGTAGAAGAAATCCTATGCATAGAATTACTTAGGCATTTTCATTCCATGTGCATTTACTGTATTTTCTGCTCTTCTTCTAAAGTATCAGATTAGTGAATAATTAAATAATTGCCAAGGAATATGCAGTCCATGTGGCAAATGAGGGTAGGCAATGCATTGAGTCTGTGGTTTAAAGCCGCCTTTAGTGACTGTTTTGCCTAAGTGGTTTTGCTTTTTATTGTCTCACGTTCTTAAATGTACAGCTGTGTATATTTTGGCCTTTATGTGTGGTTTGGTTGGTGTGTTCAGAAGGGAAGTTCTCTCTTGGCTTTTTGACAAAATGGTCGTTGATAGGTTGGGATTTGTTTGAAAAGCGTCACAGCTGGCAAAATATCAGGAAAATAATCCAGTCAAGTCCAATTCTCAAAAACTGTTAATGGTGGTGGTGATGGGGGAGGTGCCAAGAGGAGGCAAAGGCAAATAATATATGGGAGGGATAAGAAATGCATTTTGGTTATCATGTTGCATTTTTAAAATGAAAAGCTTTCTCCCCATGCCAAGACCACGGAGAGAAGTGTATGAATTAGAGAACAACAGGCTCAGAACAGCACCTCCGGTTACAGGAGACGTATTCTCACTTTTCTCTGTTACAGAACCATCGTCTCCTATTAGGAGTCATACGGAAAATATTCATATTCAAATCTCTATTGGCAGATTGGAGTGAAAGCATAGGAGGTATATGGGGTGATGAGGGAGAAACTGGAATGTCACAAGTGAAGTAGCGACCAGGAGATAAAAAAAGATCTACTGTAGAGTTCAAATTTCAGGACAACAAAATCTCTGTGTGATAATACATTTCCATTCCCCACCTCGCGTCCCACTCAGTTTCAAGCAGTATTTAAGACACCTAACAACGGCGATTAAACTGTTTGTACAGGTCTTGACATTCACTATAATGAAAGTAGCCCGTGTGGGCTCTGGGTTTATCTGTATTGAGTGCATTTTTATTCCCTAACAATACAAGTCAGATCAGTCTCAAATGTGGATCATTCCACAAGTTTAGGCCTGCGTATCTTTGAAATCTAGTCAGTCTAGTGACCTTTGTGATGGCAGCAGTGTTAGGAATTTTTAATGGAGTTTTGCTCTTAATCTTTTTCGCCTTACTTCAGGTCTTCACGTATACTTCCTACCTTCTCGGAAAAGAGAGTTCTTCTAGAGCAGTATACACAGCCCAAGCCCCTGTCTTCCTAGACTATTTAATTTTTAATAGGATTTTAGGCTCAGAGGCAATGTCCTTGCTTTGAATTTCTTTGTAAGAAACAAAATTCCTCCCACGAATATATCGTTGTCTTGGCCCTCCGACCAAAGCAAAGCTAAACTCGGTTGGTTTTGCTTGGGAATCCGCGGGGCCCCTCGAGATGAAAACTTCTTTGAAGTAAGGGCAGCTGCCACCTTGCTGAAAGATCTGCAGCTGAGGCCGGCAGGAACGAAAAGCCTTCCGCCACCAAATGTATGAGGCCGACTTGTAGCCACTGTACCTATAATCGTGTACACGCAGCTTTGTGAGCAACAGAGAACAAAAGCGAGTAAACAAAAAAAAAAAAGGAAGCTAAAGATGGCGTCTGACGGCTTTGAAAAAGCCTCGCAGTCGTGTCCCTCCCTGAAGAGGCCCCTCCCCTCCCTGGCTTGTTGAGTGATTGTGGATTGCGGCCAATAACGTCCCCAGCCCTGCTCCGCCTCATCGTCCAACCGCCAATCACCGGGGGCCCGGAGACTGGCAGGGCGGGGCCTCCCCGCGTGCGCGCGCTGGCCGGGTACACGAGCCGCGCCTCGGTCCTCCGCGGCCGCCCGCGCGCCTTTCTTGGCGCTGTTCGGTCAGCTGGCGCGGCGCGCGGGGCACACGCGGTGGGACACCCTTAGGGCCGCCAAGGCGGGATCGCCGCGGGAACTCTCCCGCCATACTCCCCCCAAGCCCTCCGAGCTTTTTTGGCCGCGTAGTCTACCCACGGTGACCCAACGAGATCCCCGGCCGCGCCTCGGCCAATCTGCTGTCTGCGGGCCTTCTGAGGAACACCCCTTTCCCAGGACACCTAGGGCATAGTCTAGCGGGGGCCTCAGTGGCGGGTCGCCCTGTTCCCTGCGGCCTCGAGGGCGGAGCTCAGCTCTATTCTCCCTTGCGCCGCCTGTGGCTGAAACGTTCTCTTCGGAAATTGTTCTGCTGTCCCTCGTGCCCACTTTGTCATCTTTGACTAATATTTAATCAGCTAACGTTTACCGAGGGCTCGCTGGGCACACGATACAGCTTTAGGAGCTAGTTTTTCATTTTTCAGTTTCTCCAGAAATGCAGGAAGAGTCATTTACGTCAGGCACATGGATATGGAAACCTTAAACCGGTAATTTTGATCTCACCAAGTTGCATTTTAGCACATGTAAAGAAAAAAGACAGTGCTATATCGGGTTAAAAACCCTCGTACTACTATACAGACATACTTGGAATTTTCGGATTACGTGGGATCCTTTTCTTAGGAACTCATTCTGCCCTCTGGGTCTACATCTTTTTTACCCCTAGAAACGAAGTCTTAGATTTTGTTTTTTGTAGATCCTTAGATGGGTCAGTCTTTAAAAATGTAGAAAAATACTGTTTTATGGTATTTACTTACCTGCTCTTGTGTGATAAGGAGCTCATGTCTGATAGAAATAGGTTTTGAGAGGACCTTCTATCCGGTGAGCCATTTTGCACCTTCAAGTGGGGGAGAAGGGCTGACCGGCACAGCAGGAACTTTAAGTGGCCATTTTCCTTTTTTATTTCTTAAAATGAAGATTATGGTATCAATTGCTATGCTTTCAGTAATCACATTTAAGGAAGTCCATTGCTAGCATGACCCTGAATGAGTCAAGGGCCCATTATAAAAACATATATCATCTGAGTGATACCATACCCTACACACCTATTAAACAGTGGGAAAACTTTTATTTTTCATAGTTTGGAGGTGAACTCAGTCATGCAGAAAATTCAAACTCAGAATGGGTTGAAGCAAGCAAGGGAGCTGCCAAGGGTATGATATATTTAGTTCTAACAAAAATACATGTCTTGGGAGGAAAGGGATAGTTAAGATTATGGACAGTCTCACCCTGAGCTGTCTGTCTAAAGAAGATGAGTTTTCTTTCTTCTTTATCTAAATACTTATTTTAAAAAAAACAAAATTTTTGAAAAGTACATTTTCTAGGCTCCTTTCACATGTATTAAAATTAGACCAATACAGAATGAACCCCAAACACACAGATTTTATGTAAACTTAAGTTTGACAGCTGCTGCCATTTTGTGTTGGCAGCTCATCATAGGATTGAAGATCTTTTTCTTAACATTCAATTCTAAAAGTTGATAGCATTTTGCAAAAGGCATGTATGTTATTCAGTGGTGGTCAATCTTAGTTTATTCCTGTTTTTTCTTTCTTGAACAAGAATGCAAACTCTTGGTTTCAGAATAAATCAGCAATCTGAAGTTGCAAAAGTTGACAGTATTAAAGTTTAATAATAATGGTATAGACACTGCCTGGATAATTTACTCCAGTTAACTGTTGCTTTGCCAGACATTCCATGGATTGCTTCATGGGCTATTAAACAGTTATACATTTTGAGAGGTAAAATAAAGATACCATAATAAAGTTTAACTATGTTAATAATGTTGGCAGGGTTAAATGGGCTTTAGAACCTTAAACTAGTGATGGAAAAAAGCAAGAATGATTAATTATGGTAGGTCTGGAGTGTTAGAAAAGAAGAATTTAGCAGGTTGTAGCAACAGATAATGCAGCACTATCTATAATAAAGTTCTTTTATCAGTTTGAATTATTCAAACTGAGAAATGTCTGTAAAGTAAAAAGAGTGTCTCAATAGCATATATCTTTGTCTTCCTCTCTCCATGTCAATGAATCTTGGCCGCTGAGTTCATCTTTTTCTTCTCTGCAGTCTCAGGGAAGAGCTTGCCTTCCTTCCTTCTCATGGGCGAATCCTTGCTAGAAGAAAACTTAAATCCTTTCCTAATATGTTTATCCTTTCCTTTTTCACTGGCCTTTTTCTTTCTGCTTTTTAAACATACTGAGGCTCTAGTGCCCTCTCTGACTTCCTATTTCCTTCCTTTCATAACTAAACTCTAGAAAACTTGACTTCATGTCTTGCTTCCATTTTCTCTCCATCACGTTCTCTTTCGTCTACTGCATAGTATTACTTTCACTACAAAAAATACCTCTCTGGTCATTGCCATTGACCATCACAGACAAATAAAATGTATTTCCTTAATTTGCATCTTTTTTAACCATTCTGCTGCACTTGTCACAGTTGATTGGATCCACTTTCTTGATATTCTTCTTCTTTTTAATAAATTTACTTATTTATTTTTGGCTGCGTTGGGTCTTCGTTGCCGTGAGTGGGTTTTCTCTAGCTGCAGCGAGCGGGGGCTACTCTTTGTTGTGATGTGCAGGCTTCTCATTTCTCATTGCAGTGGCTTCTCTTGTTGAGCACAGGCTCCAGGTGCGCGGGCTTCAGTAGTTGCTGCACGTGGGCTCAGTAGTTGTGGCTCACGGGCTCTAGAGTGCAGCCTCAGTAGTTGTGGTGCACAGGCTTAGTTGCTCTGTGGCAATGTGGGATCTTCCCAAACCAGGGCTCGAACCCGTGTTCCCTACATTGGCAGGCGGATTTTTTTTTTTTTCTTCTTCTTTGCTGTACGCGGGCCTCGCACTGTTGTGGCCTCTCCCGTTGCGGAGCACAGGCTCCAGACGCGCAGGGCTCACGGGCCCAGCCGCTCTGCGGCATGTGGGATCTTCCCAGACAGGGGCACGAACCCGTGTCCCCTGCATCGGCAGGCGGACTCTCAACCACTGCGCCACCAGGGAAGTCCCTTGATATTCTTTCTACTTTGGCTTTCATAACACTCTTTTCCTCCCACCTTACTAACCATTCTTCTCTTTCAATGAAGCCTCTTGCAAGGATTGGCTCGAAGTGCTGTCCTTGGCCTTTGCCAAGGACTTTGTATTTACTCCTTGGAGAGCTCATTCACTCTCTGAAGTTCAAATATAACCTCCTACTAAAGTTTCCAAATCTGCATTCCAGCTCTGACCTTCCTCCTGTTTTTGTTTTTCAGTCCTAGCCAGTTGCTTTCAGAACATTCCATTTAAAGATGCTGCCATCAGTTTGAAATTTAACATGTTGTATAAATACACATCTTCTCAAACATGCTGGTGCCTCCTCTCAGCTTCCTCATTTCTATCATTCTGTCAGTGGTACCATCTTCTGACCCTCAGGTTTATAATCTTGAAGCTGTCTTTAACCAATCTCTATCCCCCACATTTATTAAGTTAAGAAATATGATCAGTCCTTCCTCCAGGATACTGAACCTTCATATCCACAATGCTGATTCTCATCACTTCTCTCCAGGATTAAACAATCTCCTAACCTCTAACTGTTCCACTTTAGGTATCTAAGACAGGGGTCAGCAAACTATAGCCCCTAGTCTTAGGTCTGGCCTGCCACCTGTTTTTGTATGGCCCATGAGATGAGAATGGCTTTTATATTTTTTAATGTAAATATTAAATGTAATTTGTGACATTTCTGTGTCCATAAATAAAGTTTTATTGTAACACAGCCATGCTCATGTTTATGTATTGTCCATGGCTGCTTTGTGCTACAGTGGCAGAGTTGAATACTTGTGACAGAAACCACATGGCCTGCAAAGCCTAAGTTATTTACTATCTAGTCCTTTACAGAGAAAGGTTTGCGGACCCCTGCTCTAAGAGTTTCCTTAACTCGATTTTCAAAGTCCTCTGTCAGCTTTCTGTACCTTTTATATAAGCCATTTTGCTCTGATCTCTCACATGTACCCTTTTAATTCTGTTATTTTTTTTTCCTCTCACTTATCACGTCTTCTTACGACCCTCCCAGTTCATCCTATATCTTGCTCAAGGCTCAATTGTAGGTTTTTCTTCGATAAGCCCCCTTCCACATGATTTCATTCTGTTGATCTTTCTATTATTTTGAACTAACTCCTCAAGATTTTTTTAGTCTGTACCATATTTTTAGGCACATGTGTATATTTTGACTTGTTCTTAAGACATTCTATTCTCACATGCACCGTAAGCTCCTTGTGTGTAGGGACTTTTGTCTTCACTTGAGTACTTGGAGGTGGCAATCCATTTTGGTGACTCATCCTTTAGCATGGCCTTTCATATAGAGAATTTTTAGAAACACATTTTTGTTGTTCTTTTTAACTTGCTCATCTTCTCTAATGGGGATATATGTAACTAATGATATTAGTGTTTTGTTTTTAATAATTTATCCAGCATTTGAATTGGTGTCTGGTTAGTAAATATCATAATGTGAAATGTTCCTTTAACACCTGCCAACTCCAGTTTCCTCATGCTTTTATTTCAGTGTCTTAGAGCTTATGTGGGAGACTCTAGCAGGAGCCTGGGAAACTAAGTCAGCAGTAATATCCATAGGAACCCCAAAAGAGTTATTTGAACGCCCATTATGCTACACTGCACTGTACCAGGTTTTTATAGACATATTAGTTCAAGAAAACACCTGTTTGTTGCCCTGAACGTGACATTCTAAAATGGACATAATTAGGTAATACACAAAATCGAAAAGCAGAAAGAAATTGAGGGACAAAATTATAGAGCAGATAGTATCGATATTTTATGTCAACACAAATATGAAAATATATTTAGCATTAAAAACTAGCAGAGTTGAAATTATCCTTAGTCTAAACCAGGTCATGATAGTAAGTAAATTACAAATACTCTTGTTTTCTCAATACCTTTCTAATTTGCGTCACAGAAGGTTTTGTACTGATAAATGTGTCTTTGTATACTTGAATTCATTTTTTCTTAGAAATGTGATATTAAATTTAGAGGGGAAACTCCCCAAATTCTATTTCAAGCCATTGTATTTTTTTTTTTTTTCAAGATTAGGACATCAGGATGGATGTCCAGGATGGGAAGACAAAAGGTTTCAGGAATCTCGCTGTTACGTGTGGAGCACCGACTGTGTGCCAGTATTCTGTAGATGCCTTATATATATTATATACAGTCTTCACAAAAACACTCAAAGTAGGCAGAGATGAGAACACTGGGGCTCAGAAAAGGGAATTATATGCCCAAGTTCACACAGCCCATTTTAGTGCTGTTTTGGGAAGATTACCTAAGAAAGACCATTTAAGGGGAGGGAGGGGCTCAAGGTAGGCACAACGCTGGCAGGGGTAAAGGCCTCCTGCAAGAAAGAGTGAGTTTTGGGGGCAAAAGTATTGCAGTTGTCAATTTGATCCCAGGAAGTGTACCCAGCTGGAGTCCCAACATGATGCATCTTCATTTCTATTTTTTTTTAATTTTTAAAAATTGAAGTATAGTTAATGTAAATTATATGTTACAAATGTACAATATAGTAATACACAATTTTTAGAGGTTATACTCCATTTATAGTTATTATAAAATATTGGCTACATTCCCTGTGTTGTACAGTATATCCTTGTAGTTTTATACATTATTTATTTATTTATTAAAAACAGTTTTTTTAACTGAAGTATAGTTGATGTACAGTATTATATAAGTGACAGGTCTTAATTTCTTGTTGTACAAATCCTGAACCCAAGTGGTATATTACTGTTTACATAATTTTCTTTCTCTCACAACATCCATGTTTCAGATTAAACTCTGCATGATGTTGGTTTTAAAAAACTTAAAAACCCCGCTGGAGCATGTAGGACCTTATTTAGGAAGGAAAAGGATATATTAATGATTCATCCACAAATTGACCTGGGAATCACTTAGTGCTTTCCTTTAACCTTTCGTTTTAATTTGACTTTAACCTTTATTTTTTGTTGTTGTTGTTTTTGTTTGTTTTATTTATTTTTGGTGGCATTGGGTCTTCGTTGCTGTGAGTAGGCTTTTCTCTAGTTGTGGAGAGCCGGGGCTACTCTTTGTTGCAGTGCATGGGCTTCTCACTGTGATAGCTTCTCTTGTTGCAGAGCACGGGCTCTAGGCACGCAGACTTCAGTAGTTGTGGCACGCAGGCTCAGCAGTTGTGGCGCACAGGCTTAGTTGCTCCACGCCATGTGGAATCTTCCTGGACCAGGGCTCGAATCTTCCTGGACCATGTCCCCTGCATCGGCAGGCAGATTCTTAACCACTGCGCCACCAGGGAAGTCCTAACCTTTAGTTTTTTAGGTTTAACTATGCCTTCCAGTGACTCTAATGATAGAGAAGCAGTAAATGGATTTAAGTTCTTACAAGATGTGAATATCTAGCACAGAAAAGCATTTCTTCGATATAAAGGGTAGAAAAAGCAAATTAAAGACTATTCTTTAAAAACCAAATGTAATTAAAATGCATTGTCAGATTTACATTTTAGTACCTCAGAGGCATTGATATTGCCTGTTTCCGAAATGAGATTGCTGACTCAAAACAAACAAACAAACCAAATCTCGGAATGTGGAAAATTCTCCTAACCTTCTCCTCTCCTTTTTTTTTTTTTTTCCTCTCTCTCCTCTCCTTTTAATTGTGATGTTATGATATAATTTACAGGGTAAGATAGAAATGTATCTCTTGAGGAAATTGTAAACATACTTAAGATTTTGTCACTTAGGGAGCTTCAGGCAGAAAGATTCTTTTTTCTGTAATCAAGTGTCATTTAGAAAATGACAATATGAAGTTCCTTGGAGTGTTCTCAGTGGTACAAACCAACCCTCCCACACTTTTTTTTTCCTCCTGAAGTAGTTTAGTTGCTTAACTACAGTGATTCAAAAGAGAGGCAGTTTGGCTTATCATTGATATTCTGGTCTCTCCTTTTGGGGGCTGGTTGTGCGGGTAGAGTGGCAGCATGTAGCTACTTAGACAATCCCGTTCAGCTCTGCCTCTCCCTTAAGCAGCATGAGAAGTGGAGTTGAGGGTCCCCAGTTGGTTTCTCTGGGCTTCCAGCTGGAGGATTCAGAACAGCTAGTTTCTATCGCAGAGGCTGTAGGCCCAGGTGTACAAAGTGTGAGAGTAGGGGGCTGTGCACAGCCCTGGTTACTGCAGCTCAACTCTCCTATCCAGCTTTTCCTTTCATTTCCCTGCCCACCCCCAAAACATTAATGATATAATAGTGTGAAGTTGGCAACATGTTGGGGGCTGCAATGATTGGCCTTTTCCTTGTATAGGAGTCTTACTCTGAATGCATCTGTATGCAAATTATAAAGACGGTAGAATCATGATTTTTTATGTCAACAAAAAGTGGTATCAGTTTAAATACACACACACACTAAACTGAAAGTAGCCATAACTGGATTCTGCTGTCTTCCCCTGACCTTGAAAAAGATATATAAGTTCTCTGCATGTCTCTTCTCTGGCCCTGGGTTAACATGTGTTTCCTAGAGCTGTTGTGTGGATGAGATTAACCTACATGAAGTGTTCTGAACTCCTTAAGGAAGGATGTCAAAGCAATAAAATGCAATACTGTTTTTACAGCCAAGACAGAGAGACGGAGAAGACAGATCTACATTTTCTTCCTTAATTTTCTGATCTTTCCAGATGCCGGTGGGTCCTTTTGAGTCCCAGCTCTGTTCCTTAGCTTGGAGTGGTGGGGAATTCCATGCCTTCCACCCTCTGAAACTGTGTTCCTCCCGAAGGCCTTTGAAGGCCCACCCTTTTGGGAAGGGGTGAGTGTGACCCCCACTGTGTTGAGCTAGGGCAGCACAGAGAAGAAGGCCCTCTGCTCCATAGCCCAAGGAGAGGCAGCCATGGACTGTGTGCGCCTTCAGGGCTAGCCCACTCCTCCTTCACAGAACCCAGCCCCCGGGGGCCCAGGCTGCTCCGACCAACCTCCATGAAAAAGGAGAGTGAATCCAAAGAGACCAGAGCTTCGTGCGGTCCGGTCGACTGGGGACACTTTTGCAGCAGTCCAGCAGCGTGAGCACGGGCCTTCCTGCCTCTGCCACCATGTCCTTCAGCGCCACCATTCTCTTCTCCCCTCCCAGTGGCGGCGAGGCCAGATGCTGCTGCTGTGCCTGTAAGAGCGAGACTAGCGGGGGCAGCACAAGCTGTCAGGGCGGGAACCCTCCTCCCAGCACCCCGATCACGGTCACCGGACACGGCCTGGCCGTCCAGAGTTCAGAGCAGCTCCTGCATATTATCTACCAGCGGGTGGATAAGGCCGTGGGTCTGGCTGAGGCTGCGCTGGGTCTCGCCAGGGCCAACAACGAATTGTTAAAACGTCTCCAGGAGGAAGTGGGTGAGCTGAGGCAAGGGAAGGTGCCCGTCCCCGATGAAGACGGCGAGAGCCGGGTGCACGGCTCCCCGCCCGAGGAGCCCGGGCCCCTCAAGGAGAGCCCCGGAGAGGCAGACAGGGCCTTGCCGGCCGTGGAAGAGGAGTGTGACAGTGTGGGCAGCGGCGTGCAGGTGGTGATCGAGGAGCTGCGGCAGCTGGGAGCGGCCTCAGCTGGGGGGCCTGGGCCCTTGGGCTTCCCGGCCGCTCAGAGAGACGTACGGCTCCCGGTATGCGCCCTGGCTGCAGGCGAGGGGCCTCCGATGCTCAACCCCGTGAGTACGCAGCGCAGGACACTAGCGGGGCTGTGCTTCTGTGCTCTTCCCGGCCTCTTTCTCTTCTCTTCTCTCCATCCTTCAGCCTTTCTTTCGGTTGTATCTGTGACAGAACAGCACGGTACCCAGTTTCCTTTGCCGGCAGGGAGAGTCAGCCCTCCTGGGTTTTTTGTTTTTTGTTTTTTTGGGTTTTTTTTTTTGGTACCGTGGCCTCTCCGGCAGAAGGTCATTTTCTGGCGTGAGTGGTGTCGGGGCAGTGGTACTGCGCTCCCTCTCTGTTGCTCTGCATGGCACCTTCTCCACAGCTGCCTTGGCTGCTCCGTGGGTTCTGCCTCTCCTGGCAAGGATGCCTGCCGAGCACAGACGGCTCATTCATATTTGATCACGGGCCCTCTGCTTGCCAAGAGGAATTCAGGACTATGAGGGAGATGGGGATGTGAGGAGAGAGAGGCAGAGGCGGGGAGAGAGAGAGAAGGGAAAGTGGGAGGGAGAGGACAAAGATAATAGCCGACAGGTGTAGGGAGGGAAAGAGGCAGGCGGAAATGAAGGGAAGGAGAAAAAGTGGAAAACAAGAGCAGAGGAGAAAGGTGAACCTAAATGGAAGGAGAATTGATGCAAGAGAGAGAAAATGAGGTAAGGTGGGAGGGAGGTAGAGGACAGGAAATAAAAATGAGGAACAGAAATGAGAGTTGAGAGTTCACAGTAAGAGGATGATAACATGTAGGGAGAAAGAGGGAAGCGAGCAGGCCTATTTTGTGAGCAGGAAAAGACAAAGAAGCACATGTGCTATTTCAGCTTCTTTACTGCTCAGGGCCATATGAGCAGGAAAATCCTGGCTGAGGAGAGTAAAAACTGCAGAAGTAGTTTCACACATGGAAGTATGGAAAGGAGATGGAGCAACTGTAGAGATCTCAGAGATGGGAAACTAACAGATGTGTTGCCACTTGAGAGACAGTGGGAGGTCTGTCAGCTCTCCTCCACCCTCTCCTCCAGAGCGTCCTCCCTCTGCCCTGTCTCTGTTCCTCCTCCCCGCCACGACGAGGCCCAGACACCCAGGAAAGTGTAGAGCAGCAGAACACACAGGGTTGATGGGAGGGATGAGACTCCCAGCCCATCTGCTGGATCTAAGGAGTGTGACCAGTTGTGTTACACTGCAACTGGTCACTGCTGCCCCGAGGCCTAGCCACCTGCGGGTGATGGCCCCGCGGCTCGCCCCAGTCTGTGCCCCGCCAGGGACTATCCTTGGTTTGGTACTGTTGGAGGAGGAGCTGGGAAGGTGGGAGGAGGCTAGGAGGTACCTGGCCAGGCAGAGCCCTGAGCTGTGGTTCTTTCTGGCAGGGAAGGCTTCCAAGCCAACAGGATGGAATTAGATTTCACAGCACAGAAAGCAGCTCACAGGTCTATAAATCTCAGCCTCCTCCCCCACTTCTTTCTGTGTTTTTTTTTCCCCCACTTTCACTGTTTTGTTTTCTGGGCTGCAAAAATCCCCCTCCTTTCTTCTTTCCTCTCTCTCTCTCTCCCCCTTCCTCCCTCCTTCCTTCCCCTACCCTCTATGTCCTTGAGTGAGGGCACAGGCAGGCAAGCAGGTGTCAGGGCAGTGACAGTCGGATGTGGCCAGAGCAGGATCAAGGTGAGGGCACACACTGGCCCCGCAAAGGGAAAAGGGCGGGCTCGGGGAGGCAGTGCTAGCCTCTCTAGAGATTTCCGACTTTATATCTCCCTCCTTTGCTCCCATATCTCTCCTTTTTATTGTTATTTTATTCTCTTGCTCCTTCTCTTGCTTTGTTTTCCTTTCTTGTCATCACTTCCTCCCTCAACTCCTTTCAGGCAAAACACTTACCCAGCTACATTTCCTATACTCAAGCACAAAGCGTAAATGACTACTCACAAAGCATCAGAAACATGCCTTCTCTGTATAATCAGTCCTGTGGTAATGACCCAACATGAGAGGCCCTGTACCCGCAGAAATATTTGCCCACACTCCTTGTTCATTATACTTGGCCAATGAATGATGGTTGATCAGGTTCCCGTAAGCCTGGCTGGCTAATAGGCTATTCTTTTTTATGTTCTTAGCTGGTGGATGATTATGTGGCCTCTGAGGGTGCAGTGCAGCGGGTGCTGGCCCCTGCTTATGCCAAGCAGCTTTCACCAGCCACACAACCGGCGATCCAGCGGACAACCTCAGAGACAGGGCCGGAAAACAGAACCAAGCTGCCCCCGCCCCACCCCGAGGACATGCTCAGCGCTGCTGCTGCCCTGGAAGGTGCCTTGGAAGAATCAGGCCCTGGGGGAACTGGGGAGCTGAGACACTCTCTAGGATTTACTGCTTCCCCATGCAGGACCAGAGGGAGTCGGCAGAAGAACTCCAGGCGCAAGAGGGATCTGGTCCTCTCTGTAAGTGAGCTCGCTTTCTCCACATTTTTCTTCAGTCTGGAGAGATAAGTGAAGAGGGAAATGTGGGTTGATTTTAAACGTCCCATATCGAATGAATGGTATCCTGAAGCCTGCTGGAGTGGGAGGGGCAAGAAGGAGAGAGCCTCTTCCCTAGCCCAGGGACAGGCAGCCCCACTGCTATCAGTGGAACTTCTTTAGGTTTTCCCAGATAGATTGATATCTTCCATTTAAAGATAAGGGAATTATATCATATATATAATTATATAATTACATCATATCTCCTGGTGATCTCATAATCCTGATGGGAAGATCCTTAAGGGGTTAAGCAGATTGACGGCAGCAGAGCAGCACTGGAAACTGCCTGCAAATTACCAGTGTTCAGGGTGAGTAGCAAGGGTCCCCATGGGCAGAAAGGCCAAGGTGTCCTGAGGTGGTCCCATACCCCAAAGATGCAGAGGGCCACTCAGCTCAGGTATAAAAGGTTTGGAGATTCTACTGATTCTCAGAGCACTTGGCAGGGAAGGTACTGATATGATCCAGTTCTGCCTGAAACCTTGCAGTGGCTCGGAGCCCTAGGAGCGTCACTAAACATCCTACAGTGTACAGGATGTCTCCCCCAACACCCCCATTATCCAGCCTAAAATGTCAATAGTGCCAAGGTTGAGAAACCCTGTTTTAGGGTGACCGCAGACCTTTGGATCCGCTCTGTCGCCCAGAACATCTTTCTGATAACTGTGGGGATGTTCTTTAGCCGTATTGTGTTCCCATTGACGGTAATGGGTCTCCACTCTCTGGATAATGGCTGATGAGGTAACTTGAGGGCTCTGGTTAGGAGTGGAGGTCACCACTGACATCCAGCAAGATCTCATCATAGTATAGAACTCATTTCTCCTTGTTACAGTCTTAGTAAAGATTGAAAACAGCTGACTACCATTTATACCTCCTTTATTCATATTCTTTCTTTTTCTAAGAGATCCTACTTTACTCTGCCTTTTCATTTGATGTTTTTACATTGACATATTCTTTTTTTTTTTCTCTCTCTCTCTTCCAGAAGACACCATTCATAATCTGTATCAACTGGTTTCTAACCTTCATTTCAAATTTTGGTTATGTTCAGTGACATGTCACTTATCAAGAACAGGGAATAGGGGGACTTCCCTGGTGGTCCAGTGGCTAAGACTTCATGCTCCCAAAGCAAGGGGCCTGGGTTCAATCCCTGGTCAGGGAACTAGATCTCACATGCTGCAACTAAGTGTTTGCATGCTGCAACTAAAAAAAAAAAAAAAAAGATCCTGCATGCCATAACTAAAGATCCCGCATGCCGCACGAAGATCCCGTGTGCTGCAGCTAAGACCAGGTGCAGCCAAATAAATAATATTAAAAGAAAAAAAAAACAGGGACTAGGTTTAGTTTCTCTGTCATGGATTTCTGGCCCAAGAGGGCACTGTTGTTGCCAGTGATAGAAATGAAGGCTTATACCTAGAAGTACATTTCAAGGGATTTCCCAAAAATTCATAGTGCTTAAATTGTGAATAAATGTGTGACAATTAAAATTTGCATAAAATCAGGACTTTTGATCAGTTCCATTCCTCTAGTGCCTACTAACTCCAGCGAGAGGTCTAGTGATGAGGCCTGGCTTCTTCCTGCCCTTTGGAGAGCTCAGCATGGGACCTTCTGGGAGGACAGCATTCTCAGTCATCCTGCTCTGTGTTATAGTGCTTGAAGAGGCGTGAGAGGACCAGTCAGGGAGTCTTGCTGCCTGTCACAGAGAAAGATATAAAATGTTCTTGTATTAGTCTGTGGGTTTAGAGGGAGAGGGATAGTTGCAGACCTTCACTGTTCCAACCTTTAGCTCTGGGAAGGAATGAGAAAGGCATCTCTCCAATCTGAGGAAGCTGCTGTGGGTCACTGCTAGAGATCCAAAAGGACCAAATCGGAATCTTAATTCCTTGGACTGCTGCAGATCCCAGCCACCCATTGGGGAAATTATTCATTTTTAGCTCACTCAGGAGGTAGGTGAGCCAGCAGCCTTTACAGTCTTAATGCTTATTATTGTCTAGAGTATTTTCCCTTTCCACTTCAAGCTTGGTTGGATGTTTATCAGCTGATCTCTTCCAAGCCACTTGAATTGGAAGCTATGCAACTCCCCCACCCTACTTTTTTTTCTTTTCTTTTTTTCTGCAACTCTTTCAAATTCTTTCTGAAGCATTTACCCATCTTTTGTGATTTTTCAAGTTTGGACTTCTAAGAGGTAAAATAACTATATCAAATATGAAGCTAGTACAACAGTCTTTTTTATAGAGTGGAGACCCTAACCATAAAGAGTTAACAGTAATTTCCTAAGTTGATATGGTCAGTCAGCCACAGGGCTAGGAGCGTAAATTGGGCATAAATTTTTTAATATGAAGCTGAAATCCTGAGATCAGCATCCCATCAGTTTGGGACTGGGTAATTTCCATTGACTGAAGGACCTTGGAATGAAAATATAATCAGAAACAACAAAACTAAATTTAATAGGAAGAAATGTAAAATCCTACATTAAAGTTAAAAAAAAAAAAAACAGTTGCAGAATGGTGGAGATAGTAATCCATGTGGAAAATGGACTACAAGCTCACTATGAATGAACTCTGTGACACTGAGAGTAGGGATGGGCTTGCTAAGAGAGGTACAGCATCTTGGGTTTCATTCCTAGACGTGTAGAGTTCTAGTCAGGGAAGTAATGTTCCCTTTGGCCAGACCTCAACAGATGAGTTAGATTCAGTTCCAGGTGCCATGTTGTAAGAGGGACACTGGCAAACCAGAGAGGCTCATAGTTTCATGAGGAGTCTGTCTGGCAACTATGTCATGAGGAATGGTTGAAGGACTTGGTGTTTAGATGGGATAAGAAAAGACTTGGTAAGTACATGGAAGCTGTCTTCAAATACTTCAGGTGCTGTTAGGGCAAAACTGGGGTCAGATTTTGGAGCATCTAAGGCAAATTTTTTTTAATTAATTAATTTATTTTTGGCTGCACTGGGTCTTTGTTGCTGCACACAGGCTTTCTCTAGTTGAGACGAGCTTGGGCTACTCTTCATTGCGGTGCATGGTCTTCTCATTGCGGTGGCTTCTCTTGTTGCGGAGCACGGGCTCTAGGCGCGCGGGCTTCAGTAGTTGTGGCACGTGGGCTCAGTAGTTGTGGCTCGCAGGCTCTAGAGCACAGGCTCAGTAGTTGTGGCGCTTGGGCTTAGTTGCTCTGCGGCATGTGGGATCTTCCTGGACCAGAGCTCTAACCTGTGTCCCCTGCATTGGCAGGCGGATTCTTAACCACTGTGCCACCAGGGAAGCCCCTGAGGCAAAATTTTTTAACAATTAGAGATGTTCAATAGTAGCTGAGTCAAAAACTAGTGAGAACCCATCATTAAAGGTGTATAAGCAAAGGTAGTGACTTCCCTGGTGGCGCAGTGGTTAAGAATCCGCCTGCCAATGCAGGGGACGTGGGTTCGATCCCTGGTCCGGGAAGATCCCACATGCTGCAGAGCACCTAAGCCCATGCGCCACAACTGCTGAGCCTGCGCTCTGCAGCCCGCGTGCCACAACTACTGAAGCCCGCACGCCTAGAGCCCGTGTTCGTCAACAAGAGAAGCCACCGCAATGAGAAGCCCGCGCACCACAACAAAGAGTAGCCCCCGCTCACTGCAACTAGAGAAAGCTCACATGCAGCAATGAAGACCCAACATAGCCAAAAATAAATAAATAACATTAAAATTTTTAAAAAAAGAAATGTCCACTTGCAGTAGCCCTGGTGTATATTTGCTCTCTCCTTGCTGTTAGGAGTGTGTTTGTGGAAGTGTTTGAAACCCTCTACTGTAGTGATCATATTCCCTGGGAGCAGAAGGAAGACCAGGGGGTAATCCTGGAGACTCCACAGAAATTAAATGAAAAGGAAAGAAAGGGAGGGTTCATTAGAAATACTAACTTGGATCGGCTCTCTGGCTAAGAAAGGGCATCAACAGAAATGGTACCTAGACTATGGGCAGGATTCAGGCAGAGAACCCCATAGGGACAGTGCCTAGGAACCAGAGGAGGGTTTCATCATATTTGCTCCTGGCTTGATTCTGTGTTTGTTTGTTTCCCCTAGAAATTGGTCCACAATGTGCATAACCACATCACCAATGACAAGAGATTCAATGGGTCTGAAAGGTACGATCCTCTTGAGGGAAAAGATCATAAGGAACTTTGCCAAGGAGAGGGAAATAGAGGGGGCTGCTTCAGTATAACAGTGAGGGTAAGGCTTCCATCTCACCATTGCCCCTTGTATACTGTCTTAGGCCATGGAGGACTTTACCACAAAGTTGATTAGTGCTGGGAATCTCTGTCTAACTTTTAAAATGCTGACGAGGGACTTCCCTGGCGATCCAGTGGTTAAAACTCCACTCTACCTGGGCTTCCCTGGTGGCGCGGTGGTTGAGAGTCCGCCTGCCGATGCAGGGGACACGGGTTCGTGCCCCGGTCCAGGAGGATCCCACATGCTGCGGAGCGGCTGGGCCCGTGAGCCATGGCCGCTGAGCCTGCGCGTCCGGACCCTGTGCTCCGCAACGGGAGAGGCCACAACAGTGAGAGACCCGCGTACCGCAAAAAAAAAAAAAAAAAACCTCCACCCTCCCACTACGGGGGGGCACGGGTTCCATCCCTGGTCGGGGAACTAAGATCCCACAAGCCACGTGGTGCAGCCAAAAAATAAATAAATAAAATAAAATACTGCCTTATTCACTCTCTTCTCTTGTGGCAGCATCAAGTCCTCTTGGAATATTTCAGTAGTGAAGTTCCTTCTGGAAAAGCTCAAGCAGGAGCTGGTAACCAGTCCCCACAATTACACTGACAAGGAGCTGAAAGGTGAGAAAAACTAAGTTAACTCCCATCCCATCCTTTCTTCATCCCCTGTTCCTGGCCAGAGGAGAAGAGGCATATGGAGATGATTTAGGTGGTTTTGAAAATAGAGGACTTTAAAAAATTGGTTTTGGTTATTCTTTTCACCTGCAATACACACAGGATTGTCTCTAATTGCCTTTTTATTCCCCTACTCAGTCTGAAATGAAAATGGGAGAAGGAAAGGGCCAGAACACCATCATGCATGACATTTACACGCAGAGCCTGAATCTAGGGTGTTATAAAAAGGAGGTCAGAATCCAGCCCTGCTCTTTTGTCCCTAAATATTATGTCCTGGGTTTTCTACTTTCCTTGCTCTTCTGTTATTTGTCTGTAGCACTAAGAAAGCTTCTGATAAAAAAAAAAAAAAAAAGAAAGCTTCTGCTGAAAAAGTACTTGTAATCTGCTGTCAGCTGAGTAGAATGGGGGTAGGTTTAACTGGGAGTGGGGGAAGGGAGTTACAGAAGCATTGGAGTTGTCTTTTTTTTTTTTAACGTCTTTATTGGAGTATAATTGCTTTACAATGGTGTGTTAGTTTCTGCTGTATAACAAAGTGAATCAGTTATACATATACATATGTCCCCACATCTCTTCCCTCTTGCGTCTCCCTCCCTCCCTCCCTGGAGTTGTCTTTTTATAGTGGGAGGAGTTCCTGTTGGAGACGGAGGGAGGCAGAGGGAGCTAAACCAGAGAGGAATGAATAGATGCTGATGGATATACCCAGAAAGCCCATCGTCTAAACAGTGGTTCACCCTTCTCCCATCCAGTAGTATTAGGGCAAAAAAAAGGGCTGAGGACCCTGCTTTTTGCTGCCTGCCTTCTCCCTCCCCACCAGGAGCCTGTGTAGCCTACTTCCTTACTAAGAGGCGTGAGTACCGCAACTCCCTGAACCCTTTTAAAGGCCTAAAAGAAAAAGAGGAGAAGAAACTTCGAAGTCGCAGATATCGGGTAGGTTTCTAGTCTTTCCTTTCAAGATGCTAAACTCTAAACGCTAATAAATAAGTCACAGTGGGAAGGGCCAGGGGACGTGGCATCTGAGAAAAGAGTTGAGATCCAGGAACGGAGCAGAGGAGGAGGAGGAAGGGAGCCAGTTCTAAGATCTGACTTGGGTTCTCTTGAGGACTTGTGTTCTCTTGAGAACTTGGTTCTCTCGGGCACAGATTTTACACAGCCTCCCTTCCACCCAAAGCCTTTCCTCAAACCTAATGCATGGTGGTTTGTTGCTTTTCCTAATCTCTGTCCTGGGCTCCTACCTTAGCTTTTTGCCAACCGATCCAGCATCATGAGGCATTTTGGCCCTGAGGACCAACGCCTGTGGAAGGATGTGACAGAGGAGCTGATGTCAGATGAAGAGGACAGCCTTAATGAGCCAGGTGTCTGGGTAGCCCGGCCTCCCCGTTTCCGGGCCCAGCGCCTCACGCAGCTCTGCTACCACCTGGATGCCAACTCTAAGCATGGCACCAAAGCCAACCGTGTGTATGGACCTCCCTCAGACCGCTTACCTTCTGCTGAGGCCCAGCTCCTTCCACCAGAACTTTACAATCCTAATTTCCAAGAGGAGGAGGATGAGGGAGGTGATGAGAATGGACCTGTCTCCCCATCTTTTGACCAACCCCACAAAACCTGCTGTCCTGACTTGAACTCGTTCATTGAAATCAAGGTGGAAAAGGATGAGTGAAATGTATAACCAAGAATAACTCTGGCATCCGCCTCTTCCCATGTCCTCAAAATGGGTGGCCACAGGGCTTCCCAGAATGACGAGATGTCTTCTGCAGTCTGAGAAAGCAAATCTGCCTCTCTTCTCAACACAGTCTCCACTAGAAGTGGAAGCTGGCAGCTCTGGTGGGATAAAAGGACTCATCTCCAAGGGGGAAATACTCCCCCCCTCCCCCCGCTGTGAACGACAAGCCAGAAAATGCTTATTCCTAAGCATAACAGTGCCTCGGAAGAGCCTGGGCTGAGAAAAGGAGGATGGGTCCAAGAAACAGAGGCCTTCTTGACGTATGCCCTGGTCTCTGAGTTGTTTTTTCTTCTGGTTTCACTCAAAGCTCTAGTGAAGCGGCCCTTGGTCGTACCTTCTACTTCTTCCCCTGACTGCTGGTCTTGCTCCGTAGTGGAAGCAGCACAGGACCAGGCCAGGGTAATACTGCCACCTGGTGGACAGTTTCAGTCATGGGCTTCATTCTTCTGAGCAGAACACAGGCTCCATCCGTATTTGGGAATTGGGATCTAGATGTAATAGCTATTGTTTATTGAATTATATAAGGAAGATTTTATTATTCCCATTGTACACGTGAGGAAATTAAGGCTTAAAGAGTTCCCCTGTCTCACCAGCAGCTGCTTTCCCACCGTGTGACCAAGCAGTATACGTGGCTTGGTAGCTATCTCTTAGTCCTGTCAGCCAAGCTGTATTTTGAGGAAGGTGAGTGTGTGTGTGTACGTGTGTGTGTGCACACAAGCACACATGCAGAATATATATACACACACAAAATTGGTGCCTTTTTGGATGGATTGAGAAGTAAATATGGCTTTCTCTTCACTCTGTCAATCATACAACAAATACTGATTGCTTACTAGGTGTCAGGTGCTGTGCTAGGTGCTACGGATAAACTGTTGAACAGGTTAGATACTGATGAGAAGTTTTATTGTCTAGTCAGGAAGCCAGGCATTTAAGTAAGCAATGAAATGAATTGTGATAAGTGTGATGATGGGGGAATGTAGTACATGGCTATGTACCACAGGGGTAACTAACTTGCTCTGGCGGTCTGGAAAGGCTTCTCGGAGAGTGTTTAAATTGATGCTTGAAAGATGGGGAGAAGTTAACCAGGAGGGAAGGGGAAGCCAAGAGAGAGTTCCAAACCTAGGGAATAGCAAGCACAAAAGTCCAGAGGCAAGAGAGAGCACAGACAAGGTACAGTTCTACTGCAGAACCATTTGGGGAGGGGATGTTGCTGAGAGAAGAGGCTGGAGAGATAGACTCTGTAAAATACCTTAAAGAGTATAGACTTAGTTAAAGGACAGTGAGAAATCGCTGACAGGTTTTAAACAGGGAAATAAGATGATCAGTTTTGTGCTTTTGAAGAATCATTTGACCTCAGGTTTCAAGATGGATGGGAGGGAGAAAGCCTTGGCAGGGAGACTTTTGCAGTGGTCCAGGAGAGAAAAGATGATGACCTGATACATACATATATATATATAGTGGTGATGATGAGGGAAGGACAGATTTGAAAGATATTTTGGAAGCAGAATTGATAGGACTTGCTGATAGGACTTGCTTGGATTTGAGGTTAAGGGAGGAGGACATAGGGTTGATGTTCAGGTTTCTGGCTTAAGTAGCTAAGTGGTTAATGATGCCGTTTACTCAGGAAATGCTGGAGGAGCCAGTTTTGGGAGGCAGGGAAGGTGAGGTCAGGGTGTTGTGTGCCTTTGAGACAACCAAGTGGAGATGCTATTCGTCAGCTGAGTTTTTAAGTCCAAGAATGTCTGGGCTAGAAATATGGATTTGGGAGTCACCTGTATATAGAGGCTAATTAAGGTCGTGGGAATGGAGAATAGGGCCTGTGGAGCTCCCAGCTCCAGTTCAGACTATGGAGTGGCTACCCAGAGGTCGTGAGCCCTACTGGAGCATGCGCTGTCAGTGCATCACACCCCCTTCACTTGCGTCTCCTTCCTGTTATCCCCCTGAAAACACAGGTTGTTGGTCCCAACTGTGCCCACTGCTGCCACTACCAACTCCTGGATGGGCCTCCTTTAACGGCATCTCAACTTTTCATAAGATTTACTCTCCCATTTTAACCCCAAAGGAGCAAAGTTCCCAAATGTTAGAGGATGTAAGTAATTGGAAGGAAGAATCCAGGTTCTCCTTCCCCATGTGGAAACAGGAAAGGAGGGAGAACGTTATGGTTGATTCTGAAGACAGCTCACAGCAGGCTCTGGATGCAACCTGATAGCCCCCCTTGGTTACTAATGCTTTCAGTCCTCCCTGCTTCCAGTCTGAGAGTAAACTCTCCTCTGGATCAGAGAAAAGCTGTAGGCCTGACCTGGGAAACAGAGAGGCTGATTCTCAGGAGAGATGAGGTCAGGGAGACAATGCAGCTAGGACAGAGAAGCCAAATAGTTTGTGCCAAATTAATTTCCCCAAAGATATTAACCTTCTTTCCTCCCCCATTCCCTAAGGCTACACTAAAATTATAAAAGGTGTTCAAAATGTTGAGATGAAAATAATATGCATGATTTGTTTGCATATAATTTTCATACGAATTTACCATCTAAATACGAAGGAGTCATTTCCTTCTCCATTCCCCTCTCCCTCGCCATGTGCTAGTCTGGGCAAAATCAGTTGGCTGATACTTAATTAGGCATGTTCAGCTTCCGCCATGGCTTCCTCTTTTCCTTATTCTTGATCCTCCTAGTATGGCCAAGATCAGCCTCTTTTCCTTTTCCACCTTGATCATTTTCACTTGCTATGTCCTCTAAATGACATTTTCTTTTTCTCCCTTTTAAGTTAGTACTTATTCTTTATCACCAACTACTGTGGGCCAAGCAAGGGCGAGGCGTTCGCTAGCTCTAAAACCGGGCCTTCTATCCCCAGTCACCTGAAATATTTGCTAAAAATCTCATTTCCCAACACCAGGGGGTGTCTATCTATCCCTCTATCTGTCCTACCCTGAAGGTAGAGATTAGTCCCAAGCCTCTTCCTCTCTCCTTTTACATACACACGAAAGCTCCCTCCCTCCCGTTACAGAGTTTTGGGTTCAGAAAGTTGTCTTTTTATTGCAGCTTATCTGTTTGTCTCTCATTCTCTCTGGACCTGAACAAATTTGTCTTTCTCTTGGTCTGTTCACCCTTCCGTCTCCGCACCACCCACGATCCCATTTGGTCCGGCTCTCCTTTCTTTCCATACCTGTCTTCCACCACCTCTCTATAAGGGCTTCCTCGCCTTTCTGGGCTCTTATGCGTCTCTGAACCTCTTTATGTATCTACCTTTCTTCTCTCTCCCTGTCTCACTACTTCTGTATCAGTCCCTTCTCATCTCTCCCACAGTCCCCACACTAGGAACAAAGTCACGGTGTTTGCGCAGAACATGCCTCGCGTCGCCCCTTTCTGAACCGCGACATTCCACCGTGCCCCTCCGCGCATTCCAACTGCAAACAAAGAGTTCCCCTCCCCCTCCCCCACTTTTTCATGTCCCAATTCTTGAGTGATGTAGTAGCAACTGTCCAAACTGCCCCTCGTCCTCCTTTCGCCACCAGTCGGCGGATCTCCAGCTACAGGACACTTAGCACCAACACCCGCCACCCCCCCTTCCCGGCGCACCAGATTCCTGCGCCGACACCCCCGTTCGTCTCGCACACGGCGCTCCGCCCCTCCAGGAAAGTAGATCCGGCCAGGCAGACAAAAGTTTGGGAGAGAAGTTGGGTCGGTGCTGAGTGTGTGAGCGAGGGGGGCGGGGGCCTGGGAGAGTGGGGCTGCCGGGCGAGTCGACGCGTGAACAGATAGACCTGCGGACCGGACAGCCGCGGCCGTAGGCACTTCTAGCCCCGCTTAACCCCTGATGCGCGGGGGGACGCAACCGCTCTCGCTGGGGGATGCTGCGGGATTCTTGGCGCCGGGCATCCGGGGCGCCCGCTAAACCCCTGTGCCTATCCTGTGCCCCTGGGGAAGCGAAGTCCGGCCGCAGGGAAAGAGAAGCGGCCGCCGAGACGCTGCAGGGTGCCGGGCGGGGAGGGGGCTGGAGGCCCCAGGCCCGAGGGCATGGAGCGGTTAGGGGAGAAAGCCAGTCGCCTGCTGGAGAAGTTAAGACTCTCGGACTCCGGCAGCGCCAAGTTCGGCCGCAGAAAGGGTGAATCTAGCAGGTCTGGGTCTGATGGGACCCCCGGGCCGGGCAAGGGGCGCCTGAGTGGGTTGGGGGGACCTAGGAAATCAGGGCCCCGTGGAGCTACTGGGGGACCTGGGGATGAGCCGTTGGAGCCAGCCCGGGAGCAAGGCCCCCTGGACGCTGAGCGGAACCCTCGCGGCTCCTTTGAGGCGCCGCGCTACGAAGGCTCCTTTCCCGGGGGGCCGCCTCCCACCCGGGCCTTGCCTCTACCTCAGTCATTGCCCCCCGACTTTCGGCTGGAGACGGCCCCAGCCCTAAGCCCCCGCTCCAGTTTCGCCAGTAGCTCAGCCAGCGACGCGAGCAAGCCGTCCAGCCCCCGGGGCAGTCTGCTGCTGGATGGGGCGGGGGCTGGTGGAGCCGGAGGTAGCCGACCCTGCAGCAACCGTACCAGCGGCATCAGCATGGGCTACGACCAGCGCCACGGCAGCCCCCTGCCCGCCGGGCCATGCCTGTTTGGCCCACCTCTGGCCGGGGTTCCGGCGGGCTATTCCTCTGGAGGGGTGCCGTCCGCCTACCCCGAGCTCCACGCTGCCCTGGACCGACTGTGCGCTCATCGGCCCGCGGGGTTCGGCTGCCAGGAAAGCCGCCACTCGTATCCCCCAGCCCTGGGCAGCCCGGGAGCTCTAGCCGGGGCCGGAGTGGGAGCGGCAGGGCCCTTGGAGAGACGAGGGGCGCAACCCGGACGACACTCGGTGACTGGCTATGGGGACTGCGCCGCGGGCGCCCGATACCAAGATGAACTAACAGCGTTGCTGCGCCTGACGGTGGGCACAGGTGGGCGAGAAGCCGGCGCCCGCGGAGAACCCTCGGGGATTGAGCCGTCAGGTCTCGAGGAGCCGCCAGGTGCGTTCGTTCCAGAGGCCGCCCGGGCCCGGATGCGGGAGCCGGAGTCCAGAGAGGACTACTTTGGTGAGTGAGAGAAGTGGTTAGGGACGGGAAGAGACCCGTCACCGCATTCGGTTCCCCACTGCCCCGACGGCGGGCGCTGGGAAGTCGGAGGCAGAGACGCGGGGCTAGGAAAGAGGCAAGAGGAATTTCCCCTTCCCACTGGGTTTCAAATGGACCACGGGCACCTTATTCCTGCTAAATTCAACCCCCCGATGATCTCGTGAATCCCAGTTCCTCAGCTTTAGATCCTGGGTTTTTCGCGGTAGGAGGCCTTGTTGAAGGGAACCAAGTGGGGCTGGGAGAGCATCCCCCCATCTTGCTCCCCCCTCGGCGGCGTTGCCCCTGCAGGCTCCTGCGCGCCGCGCCCCCAGCCGGGCCCAGGCTCCGCCCGCAGGAATTTGGGGAATGCGCGGGTGGGGGGGCTGGGCGGGTGGGCCGCGTGCGTGCCGGCTCCTGCCCGGGCGCTCCAGGTGCCCGCGGGCGGGGCCGGCCGCGCGGCACTGGGCTGAGGTGGGGTGCAGGGGGTGGGGGAGCTGCTTCCTAACACGCGCGGAGCTGTGACCGCGGTCGGGGAAAGGAGCCCGGGGGGGAGGAAGAAAGCCCTGGGACGGAAAGCAGAGACCCTACTGCAGTCTGGCCCCAGTCCTGCTGGCTCCGTGCGTGGGTGGGCATTTAAGCTGATACCCGGTGGTGTCAGCTTCTGTCTTCCCCATCCTCCGGAAGTCAGGGCAGAAGCCTTGACCACCGGGACAACATCACCCTTGGATGGATGGCGACCGTGTATAGCTGCCAGAAATAACCCGGGCTTCAGTTCTGGCCATAACCTGCTCAGAATTCAGGCACGAAGTAGCCCCTTATTTCCTGCTGCTAAAGAAACCTGGTCGTCGCCTCTCCCGGACGCAGTTACCTTCAGGAAGTGTTAATTGATTATATGTCTCGGCTATTGGGGGGGAATATTGGTGTCTTGAACGATCTTTTAGTCAAGACCCACAGGCACCACTTCACTGTGTAAAATAATGCTAATCTGATTGTGATAGGAAGTACAGAAAGAGGTGGAGGGCCTGCTCCTAGGTCTGTGAGCCTCTTCAGTGTTCCCAGCATCTTCTCACCTTTCTCACCATCCATGTTCCTGCCCCAGACCCCATGCTCTAGAACACTGTGGCTAGAAATGTAAATAGAGAGAGAAACCCAGCCAGGGAAGGAAGGTAAGGGAGGAGGTTCAGAGGTAGCAGGGCTGCAGGCTAGTTCAACTCCAACCTTCCCCCATTTCCCCCCCACCCCGCCCCCACCTGAGAGAGGAAAACCCCGAGCAGATGATGCTTTGGTCACGGGAGACTAAGTGACAGGATCCTTTTAGCAGTTTCCTTTCGAGGCTGGGGAGAAGTGGTTGATGGGTGGAGAGAAATCTCCTCGGCTAAGCCGTCAGAACCAGAAGGAAGAAAGGAGCTGGGAGAGAGTGCAGTAATATGGCAGGAAGAACCTAGGAGCGGATATGCTGGGTTAGAGGAGGTGAGGCAGACATGCCTGAGCAGTTGGCTCTTGTCTTCCCGTAATGTCCAAGGCTTCCCAAAGAAATGGCTCTGACAGGGCCCCCTGGCATGGCAATCTTGGGGCAGAGCTCCCCTCCCCTGGGGAAGCCTTGGACCCCGGTGAGGGGGAGGGCTGCTTCTCTCCCTAGGGGTCAGTTTGCCTCCTCTGACAGAACCCCCAGCCTGACTGTACCCTCCTACTCCTGCCCCTAGTAGGGGCCCTCTTCCTTGGCTACAGCCTTGCCCAGCTGCCAGAGGGTGGGAGCAGGACAGGCCTGGGCCCATCAGTCACTGCAGCTGCTGCACGGGCTCCCAAGCCCCTGGGCAAAGACTGGATGGGCCCCAACAGGCAAGGAGTGTGGCAGTGTGCCGAGGGGGAGAGGTGGGGCGGGGTGAGGCGGGCCCGTTGGGATCTGTTCCCCAAAGACAGGCCCTAGCCCTCACTCATGGGCCTGGAATTGGGGAGTGGAAGGAGGGAAGAACACACCCAGGAAAGGGGGGTGCCAGAGCCAGGTGTTATGTATTTTAGAGGAGATGTCAGGGAAGAGCAGTTAGGCTCTGTTCCTCCTATGATAGAAGATGACAGGGAGACATGAGGGGTTCTGCCTCCCTTCCCCCCTTCCTCTGCAACCCTCAATCCTTGGAACACACCCTGCATTCTCAGCAGCCACCTCCCCAGAGGAGTCACACTCACATGGTCCCCTCTGCACAGGGCCCTCTGCTGAGCCAGATCCTTCTTTCCATCTTTGGAAGCCTAGAGGTACAGAGCAGAAGTCATTCTGGGGCTTCCCTGGTGGCGCAGTGGTTGAGAGTCCGCCTGCCGATGCAGGGGACACGGGTTCGTGCCCCGGTCTGGGAAGATCCCGTGTGCCGCGGAGCGGCTGGGCCCATGAACCATGGCCGCTGGGCCCATGAGCCATGGCCGCTGGGCCCATGAGCCATGGCCGCTGGGCCTGCGCGTCCGGAGCCTGTGCTCCGCAGCGGGAGGGGCAAAAAAAAGAAGTCATTCCGTAGCCGAATGGCAGTTCGTTTGACAGATGGAGAAGCCGAGGTCCTGGAGAGGCTTTCTGCACCTGGCGTGCTTTCACTAGGAAGCTTTTTCCAGTCTGCTGCTGGGCCCTTATGGACTCACATCTCTGACTGTCCCACACAGTGCCACGGTAATCATATCTTGCCTGATTAGTCTTTTCTCCCCAACAGAAACCGAGCATCTGAAGTCCAGGGACCCTATCTTTGAGTTTCTCCAATTTTCCACAGTATTGGGCACAATGTTGTTGCGAGGCACTAAATAGATGTTCAGAAAATGTCTGTTGATTAATCAGTAAACAGGAATAAGTCTGCCCAGCCAAAACCTTGCTGCATCCCATTAACTCTCTCTTCCCAAAAGGGAGCCTGTCAAAAGGAGGCTGTGACTGGTGGTCCTTTGCCATCAGGAAAGATGAGGAATCCCTGGTTTTGAGCTGGGGGAGTGTGCCATGATGCTGACAACTTCTTCTCTCCTCTCAGGCACCTGTATCAAGTGCAACAAAGGCATCTATGGGCAGAGCAACGCCTGCCAGGCCCTGGACAGCCTCTACCATACCCAGTGCTTTGTCTGCTGCTCCTGTGGTGAGTGCAGCCCCCAGACCTTCTGGACCAGGGCCTGAGGCCTCAAGCACTCCCCGCACATACATACTCACAAGTGCCTAGGGAAAGCAGGGCTTGTGCCTCTCCGTTTGCTGGTCTGGCCCCCACCTTCTCTCTTGCTTCCCTTCTCTGTGCTCTACCTGGCTCTCTCCCGCCCGCCCCCATGTTGGCGCCCCTTGCTGAGGTCAGCCCTCCCTCTGCTGAGCCTCTTTCCTCCGCTCTATTCCTCCCTCTTTCTTCTGCCTTCCTGCTTGCCCAGCCTGGACTCCCTCCCAGCCCTCCGGCCTCTCCTTGGAGGGGCTTGGTCTTGGGCAGCCGACTTGAGTTGCCTGGGGCGACAGTGAAAGACTGGAATGTGGGAAGGGTGGGGTGGGCTGAGGGAGCGGGGAGCTGTGGGGGAGTGGAGAGGGGGGTTTTCTCTCGGCTGGTCAGAGTTCAGCCACCTCGCTGGAGTGCAGGCCACCGGGCCATGCCAAGCTGATGACATCACGCTCCAGGAATGCCCGCTGCTGTTAGCTCAGGAGGCCCGCCAGGAGCAGGGGGTGCTCCCAGCGGCCTCAACTCCCCAGCCTTTCCCTTACCTCCCTCATTACCCGGCCCCCCTGCTTACCCACTCTGATTCCTTTGCTGGACCTTTAATTTCCTATCTCTGCCTGTCTGGCTCCAGCCACTCCCATCCCCTGCCTGGCTCCCTTTAGGTTCATCTATCTATTTGTCCTTCTGTTTATAGAGCCTCTTCTGGGAATGTCTCTTTCCCTCTCTCTACTCCCTTGTGTCTCGTAAGTTTCTAAGTCAACTTTTCTAAACCACTGGACAGAGCTGGCAGTGGAGATTTTGATGAGAAGAGGGCAGAGGTGGGAAACTTGCCCATTCTCCACTCTTGTCTCATTCCTCCTCATACCTGATAATTTAGACACCCTGGAGCAGTTCCTGGGTGTTGGTTTCATGGGGAGCGGTCCTGCCTTGTCTGCTTGCAGAAGATCCTGGGCTGCTTCTGACCCCAGAGACTCTGGGTCCCTCTAAGCTTGGGGAAGCAGCCTAGTGCAGCAGGAAAGGGGACCAACTTTGCTCTCAAACAAAGCACTTTGTCCCCAACAGTAGTCCCAGTATGTCCTGACCTCCATGGAGCCTATCCCTGGGAGACAGACAGGGCTAGGAGAATAGGAGAGCTGTGCAGAAGCTCCTGGGTTGAAAGGTCCCAGAGAGCAAAGTCCATGACAGTGTGATTGTCTCTGAGCGCATTGTAGGGCCCTGTGTTCAGAGCCCCTTGACCTTGTCCCCCAGCCTGTGGTTGGCTTTGCTTTCCCAGGTGGCTCCCCGAGCAAGCACAGGCACTGGAGAAGGCGGCACCCCTTTAAAGCAGGGTCACAGAAAACTGTTGAGGGGGGCAGGAGCTGGAGAAGCAGCAAGCGAAGGAGTGGGGATTGGCAGGAGTGAGACCAAACAAATTGGAATTGCATCAGATGGGGTATTTGTGTGGGGAGACGGGACAGACAGCAGTTAGGAGGACAAGCTCTGAAATCCAGATTTAAACGCATCATGAAACACCGGAGAGCAGTTACCCCGTGGCGGGGACGCCCTGTGCCTGGACCCTGGGAGAGGCTCCAGCCCCTTGTCTACTGCTTCTAGGGCGAACTTTGCGCTGCAAGGCTTTCTACAGCGTCAACGGCTCTGTGTACTGTGAGGAAGATTATCTGGTGAGTGAGGGGTCCCCTGGGCCTGGAATTGGCTCCCACCCCTTTCTCTGTGGCCCACTGGGGTTCCACCCATCAGGTCATTCTCGGCCCGTAACATCCTCCCTTGGTCTTCTCCTAGTTTTCAGGGTTTCAGGAGGCAGCTGAGAAATGCTGTGTCTGTGGTCACTTGATTTTGGAGAAGGTAAGCACAGTGTCTTCAGCTGAGACTGTGAGGCTGAGGGGCCGAGGGGTGGAATCAGGAACTAAATGGATACTGAGAAAAGGTGGGGGGAGGAAACCTATCAGCAACTACTTGCGTCCCATTCTTCCCCAGAACCGCTGTTTACAGTGGCTTCTCTTTGCCTATGGGATCAAGTCTGGACTCCTCCGCCTGCCACCCCGGGCTCCCGTGATCTCTAACTCCCTAACTCTGCAGGCACAACCCGGCCCTCCACCTGAGCCAGGAGTGTGGGGTCCTGAGGCTTAATCCCCTTTCTGCTACTGGCTGGGATCAGTTGAAGCTCAGTTTTCTTTTCTGTAAGGAGGAGTTGGGTTGAATCAGTGGTTCACAGCCCTGGCAGCCTAGCAGATCACCTGGGAAGAAGTAAAGAAAATACCAATGCTGGGTCATCACCAGAGACTGTGGTGAATACTTCTGGGTGGGACCCAGGCATTGATGGGCTTAAAAACCTCCCTGGGTGACCCTGATATGCAGCCAAGTCTGAGAAACACTGGCCTGGATGCTCCCTAAGACCTTTTTCAGGGTTTCTGCCTCCATTTTAAGACTCCTTGGTCATCCCAGATTACACAGCATTGTTCTAGGACGAGAGCAGGGGCTCAGATGAGGTTAGTGGGAGCAGCAGGGAACGTCATCGGTAGCTGGAGAGCAGAGACTGATTCTCCTCCCGCCCCACGAGCCAGATCCTCCAGGCAATGGGAAAGTCCTATCACCCAGGCTGCTTCCGATGCATCGTTTGCAACAAGTGCCTGGACGGCATCCCCTTCACTGTGGACTTCTCCAACCAGGTGTACTGTGTCACCGACTACCACAAGTGAGTCCCCCGCCCGGGGTGTGGTGTGGACCTGGGCTCAGGGATTCCCCCGCCTCAGCTCCCCTCTGTCCTCTCTCTTTCAGGAATTACGCTCCTAAGTGTGCGGCCTGTGGCCAACCCATCCTCCCCTCAGAGGTCAGTATGTCTGTGTTCTCCTGCAGGGCAGCCAGTGCTGCTGCCTCTGGGGAGGGACTGGGGACATGCCGCCTGGCCTCCCCTGGGAGGCAGTGGTGCTGAGGAATGTACTCCGCGAAGATTCCCGTGTGACTCTGCTCTCTGGGTCATCACCCTGACCCCAACATCCGGGCCTGGACTTGTCTGACAGCCTTGCTGGACCCAGGCTCCATCTCTTTTCTCCCAGTCCAGAGAAGGAGACTTTCTCTGAAGTCAAGGTCACCAGCCCCCAGATGTAGGGGCTGGAAAAAGGTGGGAAGAATCCTCAGGGCTGGTAGGAAGGGGTCAGAAATGATTTACGCTGTGTGTGCCAAGGGAGAGAAGCCAAAAGCCCACGAGGAAGCAGGCCCTGTTGGGTCTCCTCGTCCCCGGCTTAGCTTACTTTATTGATGCAGCCTGCCTCTTTCCTTTCCCTCCGTAAGGCCTGAGCCCCTGCACAGAGGGGAGGCTCCACGAGGGGACACGCCTTGCTGGAGGCCAACGAAGGAGAGGGGGAAAGTTCCCGCGGGGTCTGCAGAGGCCACCTCAAAGCTGCAGACTGTGGCAGAGAGGCTCTGGAGGCCTCTGTATGAACCTCCCGTTGGAAGGGGGGCTGGTGGGGGAGGGGAGAGTTGGGGTTATCATGCTGCTCTCATGCCCATGGGGGTGTGCATTATTTCAGGGCTGTGAGGACATTGTGAGGGTGATATCCATGGACCGAGATTATCACTTTGAGTGCTACCACTGTGAGGTGAGTGTTGCGCGCCTGGGCTCCCAGAGGAGAGCCAGAAGGGGGCTGGGGGAGGGAAGTCCTAGAATTGCCACAGTCTGTAGGAGAGGTCTAGGATACGGGAAACCAGGAAGGTGCTCTGACCCATCTCCAGTCTCTTTCGCGTCCTTCAGCCACTCTCTCTGGGTGTGGTCGTTTAGTCCTTTCCAAATCTGGCTTCCCCAGAGTCAAGACTCCCAAAACTAGGGACTCCTGGTAACAGCTGGAAATGGGAGCCTGTCTCATTATTTCTGCTGTAGCAGCGACACCTGGCGTCCAGCTGAGGTATTTTCTCAGGTTTCTCTTCTGGGAGTTCATCCCCCTCCAACCCCGCCCCCTTTTTCCCAGTCACTGGGAGTCTAGTGCCCAGCAGGGCCGACTTCCACGATGTCCCTGGTTCCTGGGCTGAGGTAAACTAGGTGTCCTTCTTCCCTAGGACTGCCGGATGCAGCTGAGTGACGAGGAAGGCTGCTGCTGCTTCCCTCTGGATGGGCACTTGCTCTGCCACGGCTGTCACATGCAGCGGCTCAATGCCCGACAGTCCCCTGCCAATTATTGGGTCGGCCAAAAAGTTCCTTCGGTTTTTAAGTAAAAATAAAAGACACATTTTTCATTTTCACCAAGAACTCTATTGGACAGTGTAATCACTGTTTTGTTCCACTACCTTCTACCATTTTTCAGGCAACTTCATAATTCCATCTTCCCAAAACTTTTTATCTTTTTGAGCAAAGAACTGTTCCAGGTGCCTTTTACTGTCTTCCAGGGAATTGAAATTTTTTCCATTAAGAGAATTTTGTAAAGACCGAAATGAATGGAAATCTGAAGGTGCATTGTCTGGTGAATACAGCGGATGAATCAGAACTTCCCAGCCAAGCTGTAACAGTTTTTGCCAGGTCATCAAAGAAACACGCGGTCTTGCGTTATCCTGATGGACAATTATGCATTTTCTGTTGACTAATTCCGGATGCTTTTCATCGAGTGCTGCTTTCAGTTGGTCTAATTGGGAGCAGTGATTGTTGGAACTTATCATTTGGTTTTCTGGAAGGAGCTCGCAGTAAAGGACTCCCTTCCAATCCCACCATATACACAACATCACCTTCTTTGGATGAAGATCGGCCTTTGGTGTGGTTGGTGGTGTTCATTTTGCTTGCCCCACGATCTCTTCCATTCCACGTTATTATTGTACAGTATCCACTTTTCATCACCCGTCACAATTTGTTTCAAAAACGGAACGTTTTCGTTACATTTCAGTGGAGAATCGCATGCAGAACTATGTTCAAGAACTATGTTCAAGAACATTTTTTTTTTCACTTAACTTAGGTGGAACCCAAACATCAAAGCGATGAACATAACCAAGCTGGTACAAATGATTTTCAGCGCTTGATCTGGATATTTTGAGGATGTCAGCTGTCTCCCTCGTTGATTGTTCTCAGTTAATGTCTTGATTTGATTGCTATCAACCAACTGGTCTACCCAACCGCGGAGCTTCATCCAACGAGAGATCTCCAGCATGAAACTTCGCAAACCACTTTTGACACGTTCGATCAGTCACAGCACCTTCTCCATACACTGCAAAAATCTTTTTTTGCGTTTCAGTTGTGTTTTTACCTTCCTTGAAATAATAAAGCATAATATGCCGAAAATGTTCCTTTTTTCTTCCATCTTCAATATTAAAATGGCTACACAAAAATACACCAATTTTTATAAGCTTTTTTTAAAATGCACACTGATGTGATAGCTGTCACAATACAATCTAACAAAATTGTTTCAAATGAAGTTAAAGACAACTAAGCGCTACTAGAGCCATCTCATGGAAAACATCAAACGAACTTTTTGGCCAACCCAGTATATCTGAGATGCAGTCACTGCCGCTGCCGTCACCACCATTGACAAATTCCTCTGGCCAGTGGGCCCCTCTGAGGCCAGCCAAGAAAAGGAAGGCACTCTGTAGCCCTGGCAGAAGAGTCCTCTAGGGAGGGCCCCAAGGGCCAGAGACCCAAAGATCAAGACATTCCAAATGGATTGTGGAGGAGGAGCCCTCCAGTTGCCATGATGTGGGTGACTGGCCTTTCCAGGTGTGCAGCCTGTGCTGTAGCACATAACAGGCACACACAGGCGGGTTCCAGTATTTTCTAAAGGTCTGATTCTAGTCTGTATCTCTAGTATACATTTGTGTGCACTCACGGGCACACACACACAATCTCTCTCTCTCTCTCTCTCTCTCTCTCTCTCTCGTCAGGGGACTCTTACACTTGGTTCATTAGTAGTAGTTCAGCTCTCCAGACCTGCTGCCTCTCAGAGGAAACCAGAGTTATTTCCACCACAGCTCCCAAACTCTTGAGGTTCCAGGAGCCAGAGAGGCAAAACACTTTCACTTGGTTCTGATCAGTTTGGCTAGATCTCTTAAAACCAATCCACTAAAAACTTGTTTACTTAAAGTTCACTTGATGACCAGTTTGCCAAAAGCTGAGTTCCCTTCTGGGTATTTTTATAGCCATTTAGTTGTTCTGTTCGTTTTTGTCATGCTTGGGTATTTCAAGGATTTATATCTTTTCATCTAAGAGTACCCCTGAGTTATCAGCAGCATAAATTTATCAAATTTGCAGCACTTTGTAAATGACGAGATTGCTTCCTACCTTTATGGATATCTTTTTCTGTTACCTACTTTTCAAACTTTTTTAAAGTTTCCAGCAATAAATAGAATTGGTACAGACATTTTGTGTATCATTTTTTGTGTTTCTTAATCCAATATTCTTTTCCAAATTAGATGCTTTGAAAACTGTAACAGAGCTCAATATGATTTTGATGACTTGGTCTGTCTACTACGTTCCTGCTGTTGAAAGGCCAATATAGTCTCAACAAATAAACAGCCATGTGGCATATTCAGTTGACTAACAATGGTGTACAGACAACAGCAATGAAAAGTGAAAGGGTGAATCTGCTAAACTTTTTGAAATGCTGCAGATTTGATAAACACTTACTTGAAACTGTCTCTAGGTGAATTGGTTTTAGGCAAATTAATCTGATAACCTTTGATCCTTAGTCTTTATTCTCCACCACTTAGAGTTTCATATTGGAAATGACTCTTGAAAACAGAAATTCCACATTTAGGGATGATTCTAAGATGACTTTGCCAGCCAACCTGGGAACTGCATAAAAGAGGCCTCTGAGTGAAAGTAAGAGATCAGATTCACACCATGGAGTGCCAGAGTGGGGGAAATGCACTTTTTTTTTTGGCAGGGTAATGTTCTGAAACAAAATTACGTGTTCTACAGCTGGGATTGCTTCTTCTGAACTATTGTTATTAAATAAGTGAATACAAAGGCTCTGTGACTGGGAAAATTTCTCACCAGGCTGCTCCAGGTCTGGGAAATGCAGACAAGCACGTGTAGCCTTACATCCATCCCTTTGGTGGTTTTACTCTTGGGGGTCTTGTCCACTCTGTCACTCTGACCCTTCGTTTCTTACAGTGGTTTTGGCCTCCCTCTACCACTGACTGGCTGATTCCTTCCTAGGTCTGTGCTCGTCTGTCCTCACCCTGAGGGGTCCCCAAGACTCTGTCCTTGCCACTAGGGCTACTTTCTCCCTCCTTCCTGAGGAAAAACAAGTGCTAATATCTGATGAAGACGGGCCCAGGGAAGGCAGGCCATGGCATAGGAGCAGCCCCAGCTGTCGCAAGGCATCACTGGCAAGTTCCAAGTGTACCCCACATCTCAAGAGTTTCCCTTCTTCCTGTTCACGGGGAGATTGTTCATCCTTAGCAGTTCTATTTACTATTTCCTGTTGGTATTGAAAGATTCATGGGATGCTGCCAAGGATACAGCAACAGGTGGACCTTGTTTGGCCAATTTGCCACCTGATTTTCATCAACAGCCAATAGGCCGGAGACAGCAAAAGGGGAAATGGAAGAATTATGGATCCGTTTTGTGTCTCTTTAGATGAGAGTCAGGGACAGGGGTCAGGCTTTCACAGCAGACTTGAGCTATTTGCTCTGGCCAGCCCTGTTTGCCACAGGCCAGAATGGGGCTTGTGAATAAGCCGGCTGGTGCAGGTTCTCTGCCTTACTTCTTAGAGACTTGACTGCGTCCCCTTCCGCCTGGAGCTCTCAGGGCCACAGAAATGGTAAGACTCCATTATAATCAGGCTGGAGACCATCCTCAGTCAAGGAGGACATACGAGAAAGCTGTTTCAGGGCACAGAAAGCCATTTGGATGAGGTCCCTGAGACTACCTAGATGGAAGGGAATAAGAAGGGGGGAATAAAAAGAGACTAACAGGACTGCGAGAAAAGGATTGGGAAGAAGCAGTGAGTTGAAGCATTTTTATTTCTTTTTTTTTTCTTGTCTTAGAAGGACCCATACCCCAGAGCTGGCCTAGGGGCATTCAGAATCCTAAAGGCAAGACTCCACAAGAAGGACAAGGGTCCAACCAATCTCAATCCTCTCCGTCCTCTCCTCCCTTGCAGCAAGGAAGACCTAAGGCTGGGCCTTTGCTGTGTCAATTGCTTGTGGAGGGCCCTGTTGTCCACGCTTGGCTCTCGTTGGGAAAGAGGTCCTAAGGTTTGACCCTGGAAATCTGAGCAGACTGTTTCTGGGACATATAGATTAGACCAGTCTAACTGTGATGGTCGGGAAGTCATCAGAGGCAAATTCTGTCCACTGTGGTTATTATTTCAGCTACTCTCCTCTTAGATAGTGTTGACCCATGTGAAGGGAGCGGGGGGAGATGGGTTAGGAGGAAATCTACTAAAAGGTACTGGTTAGGCTTGTATCCTAGAGAGTTAGAGCCAAGCGAGGTGTGCGTTTAGAGATATCGCTGTCACCTCATTTTACTGAATGAAGAAATAGAAACTCTGAGTGATGATGGGACTTACCCAAGGTCACACAGCTGGAAAATGACTTTCCAACTTCTGAAGACTAATAAAGAGCTTATTTCCCCTCTTCCCTCCCCACTACCCCCACCCAGGGACTCCCAGGGCATAAGTAAACTGTAAATGAGACAAGTGCTTCACTATGACAGATAATTAGGGCAAGTTTTAGCGGGAAAGCCAGGGAACACGAGAGATAATAATGAAAACTTTTGGTTCTTATTAGTGCTTTTTTGTTAATTAGGATTAGCAATCACCAAAGTACCTTTAAGAGCACATTAGGGGAAACAAAGGAAATATACTGCAGGGGAGTCCCTGTCCTTGAGGAGGTCACAGTCCAGCCAGGGAGATAAAAACACACGTAAAATGCGGTGAGAAGATTACAAGCAACATGTCAACAAATGCAAAGAAACTGAGTGTTACAACGAGACCTAATGCGCAGGGTACAGGTGACAGTGATGAGACGGTCTGGCTTAGAGTGTAGATCAGAAGGCAGCAGCCCACTGGCTAAATCCTGTCCCCAAATGCATTGAGTTTGGCCCACTGGGAGTTATTTTTTATAGTATGAACTTGAACCCTAGTTGAAGAAGGAAAAAATGCCAGCTAATAAATGGAGAAAGAATGACAGAATTGGAAAAATGGCATTTTGTGAACTTTAATAAAACTATTGATCCTAGCAAAGATTATTAATTGGTGTTAAACACCATAGGTGAAATGATTGGTAGACAACTGCACACTCATACAGTGCCAAGTAACACTGTCAGTTTACAAACTTGAGGACAAAAATGTAACTGTATATTGGAGGGGTCAGACTGTCATCACTCATTTCCTGGAAACAGTCTTGGTATCACCTACCAGTAGGCCAGTTCTGGTATGAGACAAATACATAACCCAACCTAGCATATATTCTAGCTGCTCCCTACCCCAAAAGAAGTATTAGATATAACTTACAGTTTACAGGAAATATTGGGGATAGAGAAACGAACTAATGGACACTAGGAGGAAGCAACTGGACAAATCTAGGAGGTGAAGCATTCTGCAGGGCAACTGGCCAGCTCTCTTCAGCAAGTCAGTATGATTTTTTTTTTTAAGCCAAAACTGCTATGAAAGAGACTTAAGGTATGCAATAATAATACAATGCATGGTCCTGGATTCCCTGTTAGTTTAAACAAATTGCTACAAAAGATGTTTGTGGTCAACTGGAAATGTTTTAATATGGACAGGGGATTAGATGGGGTGAAAATTTACTGAAATGGAAAGGTCAAAATCATTAATAAAATACCAGTTCCAAAACCATAATCATTTTGCTTTTAAAATGTCTATATATTTATGAATAAAAAAGATCTGAAAGGATATGCACTAAGGTGTTAACAGTGGTGCTCTCTGAGTGGTGGGAATATGTTCTGTTGTTGTTGGCCTACATTTTCCGTTTTTATACGATGCACGTGTACTTCCTCTGTAATAATAATAAGCTATTATGAATAAAATAACTGGTTGCCAACATTTACATTTCAGGAGATTTCATATAAAAATCTGGATATTATACACAAAGAGCTGGGTTTCTAAGGTTTTTTGAATAATCAGAAGCTCTGTCACCCCGGGCTTCCATTGCCACATGGCAGCAACTGGTCGGAACTGAGTGATGGCTGCTCCTTTGCTTGATGTATTCTCTCCTTAGTTTGTCACAGTCCCCACCACTCTTTGGTCTGTGCCCTTCATACATTAATTACCTGCCTGGCTCCCACAGACTTTTTTTTTTTTAATATAAATTTATTTATTTATTTATTTTTGGCTGCGTTGGGTCTTCGTTGCTGTGCGCAGGCTTTCTTTAGTTGCGGCGAGCCGGGGCTACTCTTTGTTGCAGTGTGGGGGCTTCTGATTGCTGTGGCTTCTCTTGTTGCGGAGCACGGGCTCTAGGCACACAGGCTTCAGTAGTTGTAGCACGTGGGCTCAGTAGTTGCGGCTCGCGGGCTCTAGAGCACAGGCTCAGTAGTTGTGGTGCACGGGCTTAGTTGCTCTGCAGCATGTGGGATCTTCCTGGACCAGGGCTTGAACCCGTGTCCCCTGCATTGACAGGCGGATTCTCAACCACTGCACCATCAGAGAAGCCCTCCCATAGACTTGTGAGTCAGTAACCCTTGATTTGGATGATCAAGGGCTCCCCATCCATAGAGTCTCCCATTATTAATCATTTGAAAATACTGATAAATTAGTTTTGAAATGCTGCCCAAGAAAAGCATGCATTCCAGAAATATCTGTGCCTGTGTTTTTATACAGCAACCCAGTCATGGGAAACCCAGATGTAACACATAATCTACTTAGCTACCATGGTTGAATACTATAAATTAGTTTGGCAAAATTTCTCTTTGGTAAATGGAATATAGAAAGTATACTAAATTGCTAACCTCCTCAAGGATTTGCTTTTTTTTTTTTTTTTTTTTGCATAACACCTTAATCATAGGAGATGTTTCAATATTTACAGTGTACGTTCTTCCCAAGCATGAAACTCCAAATGCCCTTTGGTAGGTCTATTTCTCCCACTGGCTCTGACACAATTTTTAAAGGAGAAAATCTCTTCCATATGCAGCTCAGTATGAGACAGTGTCATCATCAGTTTAAAGCCCAGGGAAATACTTTATCAGCCTGGTACGTGTTTACGCATTACAGCACCACACTCAGTCGGTTATAACAAGAACTGAACACGTTGTGCTTCATGTCTAGCTTTTCAAAATGATATGAGTCTTCTTCTGAGTCAATTTCCTTTAACTGTTTCATATTCCTTTGGTAAAAATGGTTTCAATCTGTCCCATTTTTTGAGCCAAACTTCTCAGCTTTTCTTTGAGATCCAAAATTTCCTATCAGGCCTTCTTTATATCCTAGCTCACAACAGAATCTCAGTAAAACCAGGCTCATTCCAGTTTGTATAACAAGTTTCCATGAACAGTCAGGCCACCCTTGAAGCCACAGCGCTGGGTTTGAAAGCCCCTTGGAAGGGTTAAGCGTTTGCAAAAGTGGCACATTATGAACATTTGTTCTAAATTTTTCATTTGATGTCATAGGTTGATTACATATTTTCTTTATCCACCTGGTTTCTCCTTAAATCATGTACTTACAATGGGCATGAAATTTTCTAGCTTAATCAATAGTTGTGGCTCTGAATAACTTCATTTTCCAGTGAACACCCTTGAAAATAATTCTGAAATCTCTTGACTGCCTGTAAAATTTTTATTCCTGAAACTAGCTCTGAGTCCATAATACCATAATATATTCCTGCTACTTGTCTTCAGATACTTTCAAAGTGGTATGGCTTTGTTTGTTTGTTTGTTAATTTTTATTTATTTTTTATTTTGGCCACGCTGCATGGCATGTGGGACGGTTCCCCAACCAGGGATCGAACCCAGGCCTCCACAGTGAAACCACTGAATCCTAACCATTAGGCCACCAGGGAATTCCCCAAAGTGGTATGGCTTTAAAAACTTTTTTTTCTAAACAACTGCTTAGTTAAGCATGGTTCCATAATTCAATGGCTATTTTAATGTCCTAGCTTTGAAACGGGTTATGTAAGCCCAAATTTTCAGTGGGAGAAAATACTCTACTCAAAACTTTCCATTAAAAAAAAAAAAACAAAAAACTTTCCATTAGTTTGATAAGTAGGATCCTAAATGCTCAACCAAAATCTCTATCTTTGGAGCAGCGTTTTGTTTCCTGGCTAGGGTATGGGAGGCAGAGTCCCTGCAATATTCTCAGCAAATCTCCATTCTTCTCTGCAATTCTAAACAATGCAGCAAAGGAATGGCCCAAGTCTGAAAGGCTAAGTAGACTTTTTCTCAGACTCCCATTTACATTTATTATCGTTAAAACATATGTGAATATGTTTTTGAATATTGTTTTGAATCCTCAATCAAGAGCAATGTCTTCAAGAAGGTAGAGCTAGATTGTGAACACGAGTTATGCCTAATTTATCTTTCTCCACCTCCCCCCTAACACCCCCTCCTCCACCAGAGTCTAGCTCAGGAATACTTGAGCATGTTCATGGCTTTATCATTAAAGAACATTTAAGAAGTGGGCGATTGTATTTTGCATATGGTATAGCAGAAGGTGAGATGAACAACAGTGATGAAGAGACAGGCCTATAAAGGCCAAGCATCCCACGGAAGAAACAAAACTATATAAGGTATTAGCACTGTGGGGTGGTCAAAAATTCATCCTTTCAACAAATAAGCGCCTCTGTATGCCAAGCACCGAGATAGGTGCCTTGGGGTCATGGAGGAAGCACCTCCTTAAATACAAAACCAAACAAATTAAGGTTTTAAAGAGGATTCTGTAGCACTTCTCAACAATAAAAACATGAACTGAAAAAAAAATGAATTATTAAGAGTAGCAACAACATCGATAAAACTCAAAATTAACTATGCTGAGTAAAAGAAGCCAGACAAAAAAAAAGTACATCTTTATTTGATTCCATTTATATAAAATTCTAGAAAGTGCAAACTAATCTACAGTGACAGATAGCAGATCAGTGGTTGCGAGGGGCCCGAGAGAGGAATTACAAAGGGGCACAAGTAATCACTTAGGGAATGACGCCTATGTTCACTATGTTGATTGCGGTGATGGTTTCACAGATGTATAGTTATGTCAAAACTTAATGAGCAGTACACTTTAAGTATTGTATGCAAAATACCTCAATAAAGCTGTTTTTAAAAAAATCCAGAGCAAAGAGATAGAGAGGGAGGGAGGGATGGGAAGAGAGAAAGAGAATGAATTCTAGGGCCTCTCTCGCAATTCTTTATTGCTCAAGGACACCAGATGGTGTCGATTGTAAGATCCTTTTTCGGTATTCCACTGCAGTCTTAGCTGCCAGGATGGTCTATAGGCTCAACTTTCTCGTCTTAAGTAGAACTGGCCTGTGAAGTCTTTCACTTCACCTGGTCTGGTCTCCTCTTGGACCCAGGATGCAGCTTGGACTCCTTGTCTCTGCCTCCACTTGCTGGGATGTTTCCTCCATTCGAAATGATCCAAATTTCCTCTCCTTTCAGGCCCAGCTAAGAGAAGATTTATTTCAGTCTTCCCTATCCATTCCTGCAGAAAGAGTTCTGTACCTTCTTCAATTTTCTCTGGTATTTATGTTCTTTTTTTTTTTCTGGTATTTATATTCTAAACTGCTCTTTTGACACCTTTTTGCTGCCATGTACTGTTTGCTTTTCATATGTATGTTTTATCTTCTGAACTAGATTATGAACTCCTTCAGGGCAGGGACTGAGTCCTATTTATCTTTGTGTCTCTCCCAAGGCACTTAATAAGTTCTTAATAAGTGTCAGTTGTAAAACACCTCACTTTGACAGTCTTTCCAAAGCATTATCTCAGCCATTATCTCATCTGATCATTACATCAACACTGTGAGATTGGAGGAGCTAGAAATATGTTAGTTCTTCCTTTTGACAGATAAGGAACCGGAAACCCAAGGTCACACAGTTTGTTAGAGACACAGATGGAACAGATAATTGCATGTGAAGGTTTGATCCAATTCAAGTCTTCCCAAGGCCCTCTGCCCTCCTACCTGAAGACAGGCCTCTGTACCCTTCACCTCCTCATTCCCCCAGTACTTTAGAGCTGCTTAGCCAAAGCTTTGTAGTACCATTTTAGAAAACTTGGCAACTATGAGACATGAAATTTCTGTAGATTTCTGATCAGCTCTGAGTCACCAAAGCACGCTTGCTATTTTGTTCCAAGTGCTGTTTCTTAGGGACATTATGCCTGATATTTAATGATGCTGCACTACAGAACTGAGGAAGCATAAATGATCTTTAAAAGCCTTAGAAAATGACAGCACTTTAACATTAAGCATGAAAGGTGGCAGTTGACAAGATGACCAGGGGTAAAAAATTTCTGCACTGGATCACCCTATTTCCCTATGTATTGCTAGCAGAATTCTCTAGTTGGTACCAAAAGAAAAGGTTAAACTCTCTGCCATCCAGCACATCTAGCCCTGAGATTCTTTTCCCTCTACCCCAGACTATCTGCTTCTCTGATGCAAGAGATTTCATAACCTTGGTGCAATTTACTTAGCATCAAATATTTTTAAAATAATTCACCTAATTCCAGTCGACTTTGAAAAAAGGGTGGGTGGGGGGTGAAGACAGAGAGAGGTGGGTAGACCCCCCCTGAGAGGAGAAATGACCTTTGGTCAAAGTCCATAGCCAGCCTGAGGTCAAGGCCAGAGAGGAAGTCAGGGGAATTGTCCTCCCACCTCCTGCTGGGATCCCCCATTGGCTGATACTAGTCAGAGAATATGGGAACCCTGAAGTCCTGAGGTAGTCCTTACCTTCTACATAGGTTGAAGAGAAGGTGGATCTGGGGGGCAAATGTAAGACATCCAGCTCACTGGTCTAGGGGTGGGCAGGTGACCCAACCTGGCAATAAGACATATGGGAAAGTCTGCTGGGTGCTCCTGGGAAAGATTTTCTTCCTTGACTGTTACAGGAAGAAGGCTCTTCCCCTTCCATCTTGCTTGGGATGCTGTTGAGAGGATGTACTCCTTGAACTTCTGAAGCCACCTTTTGACCATGAGGGGATTGCGAAGAGAACTGTAAACAACCTTGATACCAGGGAGCTACTAAGAAGCCTTAGGACCCCCAGCTCCAGACTTCTGGTTAAGCAAACAATAAATGTCCACATAGTCTAAAAAAGGAAGACAGGGGTTTTAGTGAAGGATGAGAGGTAAAGGAGAGGGCAGAGGAGGAGCCTGGGGGAGGAAATTGGGTGGGAAGCCCATCCAAGGGGCAGGGCTGGCAGCGCCAGTGGGCGGCAGGTCTGGGAAGGTTCAGAGGGCCCTTGGGTCAGGTTTACACTCTGCAGGCCGCGACCTTGAGCAAACCACATAACCTCTTTGCGCTTTAGTCTTCCTCTCTGTAAAATGGGTATGATAGTGACTTCCTCGTAGGACACTCTAAGAACTAAACGGGGCGGGGCAAGGGAAGTAAAACTCTTGGCATAGTCTGACTCATTGTGGGCCCTCAGTAGAAGCCGGCAATTATTACCGTCTTCTCAACGTTTGCCCTCAACATGGGGGAAGGTACCCAGGAGAAATGGTAAAGAAGTCTGCCTACGACGTCTCCCTTTCCCAGCCCGGATTCCGAACACCCAGTCTTCCGGCCGTTGGGGTCTAAGGGCGCGAGCGAGGCGGGGGGCGGAGCCTGCGTTCCCGCCTCGAGCGGGGCCCCGCCCCCTACCACTGCCTCCCGTGAGCTTTCGGCCTTTTCCCCTCCCCCGACCTCCCCGCGCGGTCCTCCCGGGCCTAGTTTCCCGCAGCCCCTGAACCCGGCCCGAGGGAGAGGTTCCGGAGCCCGGGCGCGGCCGGGGGCCGGGTGTTGCCGCCGGCCTGCCCGCTCCAGCCCCCTCAGCACTGCCTCGGGAGCTTCAGCTGCCCACGCTGTGCAGGTTTGCTCCGGAGGGTCGGCGGGCGACGCTGCGGGGAAGAGGAGCGCTGGGAGGGTTAAGTCGGCCAGTCCCCGGTATCCGGTCGCCGAGATCGCCCTCGGCCTTGGGAATCCTTGACTGCCCAGGCGGAAGGAAAGTAGGCGCTGGAGAGCCCGCGCCGCATTTTGATTCATCTCGGGCTCTGTAAGGGTCACATCTTGTGAAAATACCTGTAAAATCAATTTAACGTTCAGTGCAGCGTGTAAAGACAGATCTAAGAATTTAAAAGACGCCTGAGTCAGAACATTTAAATGCTTCGGTCCTTGTATCACCGTTTAGACACGTCTGAGTGCAAAGGGTGGAGAATCGAGCCTGATTGCTGCCACCGTTCACGCCCTGTAGCACTTTAAAAGGGTAGAGGAAAGCACCCTAAAAAACCCCAAGTGGGCACTTCCCCTAGGGAGGGAAGAACAGCTGACTTTTTTTGAAATTTGGGTTGGTCCTCATTTCCGTGGGCGAAGTTTCCCTGCAAAATTTATTTTCAGGCTTAGATCCGTGATAAACAGAATGCTAAAACACTAAGTAGTGGCTTTTGTTGACAAGTCGATTGTGTTATTAATTCTTAATGTCTCATCCAAGGCAGGAATCGTTATCTCAGTTTTGCAGGTGGGAAAAAGTTTGGCACAAAAAATCAATTCCCTTAAATTCGCACAGAAGCAACGGCTGAGCCGCAAGTTAAGTCTTAGCATTCTGATACCTCAGCTACGGTCCCCCTCTAGACCATGTTACAACACAAATGAGTAGTTACTTTGATGTTACTCATAAAACCAGGGAGTAAACCAAATGTTCTGTGAACATGAAGTGTTAAATCATAGTAACCTATGTCTGTTCTGCTTTGGGAGGCTCAGCTTCCCTTTGGAGTTTGATACTTTGCAGAGAGGAGGGGGTGGAGCAAAGAAAGAAAAAAATGGGAAGTCATGTCAAGGGAAAAATTTTGTCTCCACAGAGTCCAAACTGTGCCCATCTTTACTGCCCTTTTGTGTTGATGTCATTCTTTTCAGTGTACTCCGTGTTCTGGCAAAACACCGACGGCTCACGTCGTCCTCCCGGCCTCAGACGCATTAATACACCTTTGAGTTCCTCTTCTGGCCCTGACCTCCCTGTCAGTCTTCTTGTCATGCTCTTTCCTCCAGGTGCTCTTTACTAATGCTGTTATGTGAAAACCAGTTGTTTTTGTTCAAGTGTGGAATGATTCGTCAGTCCAGAAGGATGTTTCTAGAGTTAATGATCAAAAACTACCAACAGATCTCAGATGAAAGGACAAGTTAAAGAAGCACAAGAAACTATTGTGGAATTTGATAGCTGGCTTATTTGACTGGAGAAAAAAGCAGACCTGGATTTTTTTCCCCCTTTTCCCAGTTCACTCATAACTGGAAAGCAGCAGCTCAGTTTTAACCTTAGACATAATGGTGGGGGGAGGGGGCCATCCTCCTGTTTAGACTAGTGAATTGGAAAGTTTTCTTTCCCAAGGAGGCTCCTTTTCAGACAGGACCCAGGATGTGTGACATAGTCCCCGCCCTGTAAGAGGTGTTTCTCCTCCCCAGCTTGTAGATGACAGAAATTTGAACCCAAGGTAGTTGTCTCTCTGGAGCAGCCAAGCCAGTTTATTTATCTTTTTGTTTCTTTCACTCAGTTGGACAGATAAGAATCACAAGAAAAGCAGATGGCATCCGGGGATTTCTGCTCATCTGGAGAAGGGATGGAAATACTCCAACAAGGTAAGTGTAGCCATTTGAAAGAGGATTGAGGACTTATCCAGAGAGGTCTTATCTAGGGTCTTGTCCTCTATAATAAAAAAGGGGAATTCCCTGGTGGTCTAGTGGTTAGGATTCGGCGCTTTCACTGCCATGGCCTGGGTTCATCCCCTGGTTGGGGAACTGAGATGCCATGCGACGTTGCCAAAAAAAATAAAAAAAGGATTTATAATGTTCACCAGTATGGTTTCTCGCGCAAAAGCCTAACTTTCTAGAGAAACTAGAATACTTGAAGATTCTTAAACACTCTCTTATTGGCAGACAGATTATACTGACTCCTGTTCGGTACCTGCTAGTGCAGTAGACTAAAATTTCAAGATGCTCCCACGCTGAGTTAGCAAGCATATCCTGAAGATGAGCGTGGCCAGTGAACTTTTGAAAGCTACCTTCCTACCTGTGTCTTGAATTTTCTCATATCTTGTCCTCCAAAATCTCAGATCCTTCCATATCTTGAATTCTTTGCATATCTCAAATCCTTTCTTGAATCCTTCAAAAACTTGAATCTTCTGTATTTTGACCATTTCCATAGTGATCTTTCAATGCGTTTGGGGGAAAAAAAAGAGAGATTTCTTATTCTCTAAAAGGACTCTGGTATGATGGTCCAAAGAATGAAAATGTAAGTGTTTGGTGAGTGGGAGTAAAACATAAGACCTCAGCAGAAAGCACGTGGGAAAAGAGATGGAAAAAAAGCCCTTTGAGCATATGGAATAAACAGTGGATCCTGACTTCTTGCACTTTTTCTCACGCATGTGCTGTTCTGCATCCATATGGGTTACTCAGTCTATTTACAATAAGGAGAATTTGGTTAGTTAAATTTTTTATTTACTGTTAAGAATATACCTTCTCTCAGTCTTGCTTATGCGACTAGAGATCCCATACAACGAGGGAACTTTACACGTGGTTTTTTTTTTTTCCTTAAGAGCTCTAGGTATTCTGTGTGAATGAGGCATTTTAGGTACTGTGGTATACCAAAGAGTCCCTTATTCTTGATTCTCTTTGTCTAATATTTTCCAACTGCATTTCCATTTTCTAAGATCTTAGTTTTTTTAAGACTCATTGCCTAATTCTTGATTAATGTCCTTGTATATAATATAAATGCTTGTTACTTTGAGTATTGCCTCTAGTTTATTTGTGGATTTTTTTCTTTCTTTCTTTCTCTTTTGGCCACGCCACGGGGCTTGTGGGATCTTAGTTCCTTGACCAGGGATTGAACCCCGGGCCCTCGGCAGTGAAAGCACAAGGTCCTTACCACTGGACCGCCAGGGAATTCCCTGTTTTTTGATTTTCTTAAAATTTTCATTCGATTTAGAAAACTTCCCTACCAAAAACCTGGGGTTTTTTGGAAGTGAGTATTAAGCTAAGAGTTATGCTCAGTTATATAAATTGAGTCCATACTGTCTTTGCTTTTTGGTCCCTATGGGGGACATCCCTTTAAGTGTGCAGCAAACAGCTTCCTCCTTGTAACCTGAGTGAAGAGGACCTATTACAGAACCCACACTTCAGCAAACTGCTGCTGAGTCTCTCACAACACATGGACGAGAGTGGCTTAAGCCTCACACTGGCAAAGGAGCAGGCTCAGGTAAGGGCCCTGGGAGAAGGGCTAATAGGGAGGAAGGAAATATCTTCTGAGAAAGAGGGGTTCCTACCTGGGATTTTTTTGGTTTTCTAGGCGTGGAAGGAAGTTCGATTGCATAAGACAACGTGGTTAAGGTCTGAAATTTTACAGAGAGTCATTCAAGAGCTGCTTGTGGATTACTATGTGAAGACACAAGACAGAAATTTAACTTCTGAGGACAAAAAGGTGAGGCAGGAGAGATGAAGTAGGCATTGGTACCAGCTGTAGGAATGACGAGGCCAGCTATGGCTTCAACTGATTCTATGATCTGGGGGAAATAGGAGCTTTGGGTAGTGGTTATCAAGAAGGAAAGGGACTGTGGTTATGGGGAAGAGGTGGATGTGTTGTCAGGATTTTGAAAAGAAAGATTGACAGGAGAAAGTACTGGCAGCTGGGAAGTCATCCGAAGGGGATGACACGTTTGAGGACTTTGAAGATGTGTGAAAAACTGGTTTGTGAGGATGGAGGAGATGGAGTGGGAGAAGTTTTATAGTAACTTCTTTTTGTTTTTTATTCTCTCTCTCAGTTTCATGAGACCCTTGAACAGCGGCTGCTCGTGACTGAGCTGACACAGCTCTTAGGTCCCAGCCAGGAGAGGGAGGTGCCCCCACTGCTTGGGCTGGAGAAGGTGGACCTTCTGGAGCTCATGCCACCCTCAGAGGTTGGCGGGGGGCAGATATTGGGACCAAAGAAGGGAAATGGGTTAATTTCTCCCATATATTTAAACATTTTTTGGTTAAGCTTTATTGTTTCTATAAAAATGAAACATGTTCGTGGTGGTCAAGCTCAAGTAAGTAAGAAAGACATTACAAGGAAGAAAGTAAAAGCTGAAATACTAAATCTAGAAATAAATGCAGTATTATTATATACAGCTGACATAAATAGTATTATACCTTCTATACCTGTATAGAGAGTATAATCTGTTCTCACAATATATTTTGGACTTTTTTCAAGTATATGATTATTTTAAGGTATATATATTACTTTTCAAATAACTGTAAATAAGATGATACCTCCTAAAGCACTCTTTTTTTTTTTTAATTGAAGTGTAGTTGATTTACAATATTGTGTTAGTTTCAGGTGTACAGCAAAGTGATTCAGTTATATGTATATTTATATCTATTCTTTTTCAGATTCTTTTCCCTTATAGGTTATTATAAAATATTGAGTAGAGTTCCCTGTGCTATACAGTAGGCCCTTGTTGGTTATCTATTTTATATATAGTAGTGTGTGTATTGTTAATCCCACCCTCCTAATTTATCCCTCTCACCTTCCTCAGGCACTCTCAGCAGTGTCCAGGCACATAGTTAGTGCTCAGAGTCCTTATTGTATCATCAGTTTAAATTACAGATAGGATTCCATTGTATGGATGTAGCATAATTTGCTTAACCTTATTGATGGATATTAATTTAAGGTTATTTCCACATTTTTGCTGGTAGAAACCACACTGATAGGAACATGGTAGTTCATACATGTCTTTGTATGATTATTTTCCGAGTGTTAGTGCTTGAATTGGGATCACCAGGTCACAGGCTACACACATTGAACACACTGGTACGTATTGCCAAACTGCTCTCCAGAGAAGAGCTCCCAGTGCACCTAGGTCCCCACATTTTCATCAACATGGGATCTTGACAGTCATTGTATTCTTTGCTAATTTGATGGGTTAAAAATTAATCTCCCTGATGTCTCTTGATGCATTTTCTTTGGTTATCATTGAGATTGTTAGTCATCACATATTCATTCACTGGATCTTTCTAGTTCCAACAGTCTGTCCACATCTCACTTTTTTCACTTCTGTGGCTGTAGGATTTTATGTGGATGAGAGCCCGGCTCCTGCTTGAAGTGGAGGAGCAGCTCAAGAAGAAATGTTTCACTCTGCTCTGCTACCACAATCCCAGTTCAGGTGCGTGCTGGCTGTGTTCTGTTCATGGCTGGCCTTCAGGGCTCCTGGTCTTCTCTTTTGAGAATAATGTGTTTGAATTTTAGATTTGGGACAGAAGCTGAGAAGCGTTGGAAATGTTTACTTGTTTGTTTCCTTGCTGGTAGAATAAAAGCAAGAAATTTTGTACAGACTTCTTTTATTCAGCAAAGTGGCAGCATCCTCTTGCTGCAGGGAAGCATGGTTCGTTCTTAAGAGAATCAGAATGAAATAGGGAGTAAAATTCAGGTTAATAGAAGTTGACCTTATCTTTATTTCTATGATTTAAGAGTTAAGGGCCAGGGCTTCCCTGGTGGCGCAGTGGTTAAGAATCCACCTGCCAATGCAGGGGACACGGGTTTGAGCCCTGGTCCGGGAAGGTCCCACGTGCCGTGGAGCAAGTAAGCCCACGCGCCACAACTACCGAGCCTGTACTCTAGAACCCGTGCACCACAACTGCTGAAGCCCGTGCATCTAGAGCCCGTGCTCTGCAACAGGAGAAGCCACCAGAATGAGAAGCCCGCACACCGCAATGAAGAGTAGCCCCCGCTCAGTGCAACTAGAGAAAGCCCACGAACAGCAACGAAGACCCAATGCAGCCAAAAATAATAAATAAAATAAATAAATAAATAAAAAAGACCCAACACAGCCATAAATAAATAAATTATTTTTACAAAAAGATTAATAAAAAAGAATTAAGGGCCAAATCTGGAAAGTAAGAGAACTGGGCTGTTTTTACCAGGCCATCAGAAGAAAACCTGGAGGAAGACAGAATCTGTAGGGTTAGATATCGGATAGGGGCACTGAAACATGGCCTTCAAAGGGCAGGAGCAATTAGGGTTTTCCTATCCAGCGCTCTTGTCTCTGCCCAGATTCAGACAGTGAAACCCTGAAGGCAGCAAAGGTATGGAACCTCGCAGAGGTCCTGGTGGGTGAGAAGCAGCAGTGCCAGGATGCCAAGAGCCAGCAGAAGGAGCAGATGGTGCTCCTGGAGAAGAAGAGTGCCACCTACTCCCAGGTTTGGCAGGGCGGTGGGATGGCCTCCTTTCTTTTTTACCCTGACCCCAGGGGCCCCTCTGGGGAAACCAGGGATTTCTGATCTGCTTTCTTTTCTACCCTCTTTCATGGCCGCCCTCTTGCTCCTGCCTCCCGGGTGCTCAGGTGCTTCTTCGCTGCCTGGCCTTGCTGCAGAGGCTTCTTCAGGAGCACCGGCTGAAGACTCAGTCTGAGCTGGACCGTATCAATGCCCAGTACCTGGAGGTCAAGTGCAGCGCCATGATCCTTAAGCTGCGGTGAGCTGTGAGCGCCGCGGATCTGAGGGACTCCATCTCATACACCACCCACTCCAACCCTCGCCCTCATCTCTTTCGTCTCCATTGCGCCTGGCACCCTGTGGGTGTTCAGTAAATGTCACATAGCAGTATTAGCCTTTGGATTACTCTAAAGCTGTCAACATTCTTGGGTCTTTTATTTTAAAGCCCTCTGAAGTAGGTGGTTTACTGTGAGCTAAATTGCTCGGGAATTTGGAATGACCTTGTTTATCCTGTCACTGCTCAACACAGGACCTTGACCATTGGCAGGTCCTGGGTCCCATTCCTAAGTCTACTGCTGTTAGGGATCCTCAGCTTGACATTTCTTTCTTCCCTCGGTCAGGATGGAAGAGCTCAAGATTTTGTCTGACACTTACACTGATGAGAAAGTGGAAGTTCATCGTCTCATTAGGTGAGAACTCCCAAGAGCCTGACGCAGCTATTCAGAGCTGGTCCCCATACCCTCCAGACTCATTCATTTTAGTGCCTTCTCATTCTCGTGTAGTTTCTGAGGAACCAGATCCTTATATTGTATCTTCTGTGCCTGGGCTTTTAGGGACCGTTTGGAGGGGGCCATTCACCTACAAGAGCAGGACATGGAGAAGTCCCGACAGGTCCTGAACGCCTATGAGGTCCTCGGGGAGGAGTTTGACAGGCTGGTGAAAGAGTACACCCAACTCAAGCAGGCAACTGAGAACAAGCGCTGGGCCCTCCAGGAGTTCAACAAGGCCTGCTGCTGAGTGTGGGTGGGGCCAGGAGGTTCAGCTTCTGCATAGGGGCTGCCTCCTCTTCCTGCTGGAAGGGCCACCTCCACCTGAGCCCACCTTCACTCAAGGGAGCGTGGGGACACTTGCTCAAAACACTGCAGTCCTTTAGGCACCCTCCTGGTTTTTCTTCCTTGTTTACAATGAGAGTCTCTTCTAGCAAATGTAACAGATTTGTATAATTTTCTATACAGCTATTTGTCAGTGTCAGCCCTGTATCATACTTGATTATCTCCTGAATAAAGTGATAATGTTATATCTGAGGATTTTAGTCATATTCCTTTGGGCAAAGATAAAAAAAGAATATCAAAGGCTATATGGAAAAAAAAAAAAGGCTATACGGATAAGGAGGGAAACTGAGTGGATCCAAATAGAGATGGATCCGTAATGCTTACTCAAAGTGAGGGAGGTTGAAGGGCCATCCCACCCACGTGGAGTCTTTCTTTCTTTTTATTTATTTATTTATTTATTTTTGGCTGTGTTGGGTCTTCGTTGCTGTGCTCAGTCTTTCTCTAGTTGCGGTGAGCGGGGTTCTCATTGCGGTGGCTTCTCGTGGAGCACGGGCTCTAGGCACGCGGGCTTCAGTAGTTGTAGCACGTGGGCTCAGTAGTTGTGGCTCACGGGCTCTAGATCGCAGGCTCAGTAGTTGTGGCACATGGGCTTAGTTGCTCTGCAGCATGCGGTATCTTCCCAGACCAGGGCTTGAACTGGTGCCCCCTGCATTGGCAGGTGGATTCTTAACCACTGCGCCACCAGGGAAGTCCCATGTGGAGCCTTAGAGGCTTTGTTCTTAGCAGAAGTGGATTAAAACTGGTTTTGCTCTTGAAGAACTATAGTCTCCAGAGGAGTGCTAGATGCTCGGATGGATAGGGAACTATTCTGTCACTGTGGCTCTCAGTGGGGCGGGTATGATAAAGTAGCAGGGCATCCAGCTCGGTTACAGGAAAGGACACAAGGCATTTGTGTTCCCGCTTCCCTCTGGTGTGGTTTGAGGGTTACTTCTTTCTCTGAGAGCAGAGGGTGGGAGGAGATCACCCTGAGGAACCAAGTTCACGGTCTATTTAGCTTAGAAAAAGGCAGGGCCCTGGCTGGTGTCAAAGTCAGGGACTGCAAACAAGCACAAGACCGATACCCTTATTTAGAAGGGCCTACCCAGCTTCTCAAACCACTTTCCAGGGAGACTGTGTCAAGGTGCTCTTTTGCTAAGATCAAATAATGATGGTTTTGGATTGATTCGTAGGAAAAATTAAGGTCTTTGACTCAACTTTAAATTTTTCTGTAAATAGTGCTTACTTCCGTTTATCTATAAGCAAGTGCTGGCCCACACAAAATGAACAAGAGCAATTAGATTGTATGGTCAGGCCACTCAAGACGGCTGTTCTCTTGCTCTTTGTACATCCCCTGCTTGACCAGTCCCCGCTTCACCTGCACCCTACTCATGTGAACGTGCTTGCCCCCAGCCCCAGCTAGTGATCATTCTAATCCTTAGGCCAGAACGGCTCCACCTGCTAGTTTATTTAAGGGAAACATCTGCCCTCCTGACGGTTGCTAACCTGAGGGGCTGTGAGGCATGTGCCTAGCTGCTGGTTTTCCTCGTAGCTGATGAGCCAGCCTGACTTAAATTCCCCCTATAAATGGTAGCCCCCTTCTCCCCCAAGTGGTGAAGATTGCTGCCATGTCCTGCCTGCTCTCTGCCATCAGCAGGGGTTGGGGGCTGTTGCTCCAGGACCCTTTTGCTGTGGACATGTAAGATTCCCTGTCCAATAAGACAGTGATGTCTCTGTCACTGACTCTGGGCTATTTCTTAGGTCTCGAGGCTGGGCAGCTACAAGGCTTGCAGGCCTGCGGGGTCAGCCCAACATAGATCAATGTAAAAACTCAGAAACAGTCAATATTGCTTAGTTATACTATAATTTTTAACCTAACATTTTTGGGGGAATGTTTTCAAACCTACAGAAAAGTTGAAAGAATGGTATGACAAGCACCAGGATACGTTTTTTCTTTCCTTCAATTTTAAAATTATAGTTGATTTACAGCATCGTGTTAGTTTCAGGTGTATAGCAAAGTGATTCAGTTTTATATATATATATATATATATATATATATGTATGTATGTATGTATTCTTTTTCAGATTCTTTTCCATTATAGGTTATTTCAAGATATTGAATATAGTTCCCTGCACTATACAGTAGTTCCTTGTTGTTTATCTATTTTACATATATAGTGGTGTGTATCTGTTAATCCCAAACCCCTAATTTATCCCTCCCTCCCTCCCCATTTCCCTTTGGTAACCATAAGACTGTTTTCTATGTGAGTCTGTCTCTGTTTTATGAATAAGTTCATTTGTATAATTTTTTTAGATTCCATATATAAGTGATATCATATGATATTTGTATTTCTCTTTCCGACTTACTTAGTACGATAATCTCTAGGTCCATCCATGTTGCTGCAAATGGCATTATTTCATTCTTTTTTATGGCTGAGTAGTATTCCATTGTATATATATACCACACCTTCTTTATCCATTCATCTGTCAATGGATAAAGGACATTTAGGTTGCTTCCACGTCTTGGCTATTATAAATAGTGTTGCAATGAACATTGGGGTGCATGTATCTTTTCTAATTAAAGTTTTCATCTTTTCCGGTTATATGCCCAGGAATGGGATTGCTGCATCATATGGTAACTCTATTTTTAGTTTTTTAAGGAACCTCCATACTGTCCTCCAGTGGCTGTACCAATTTACATTCCCACCAACAGTGTATGAGGGTTCCCTTTTCTTTACAAAGAGTGTTCAGTGCACCTGAAGAGAGCACTACGGTGCTGTGTCTTGGTCCTTTCCTTCTTCACACTGACTGGAGATGGAAGGTTCGCAGTAGTAAATTTCTCTATTGTGGAGATGAGAAGGGGCCTTGGAGGGCAAGCAGAGGGGTTGAGCGAGAGCTGAGGGTTAGCATCTTGGACCTCAGCTGCCCTCTCCTCCTCACATTTTTCAGAAAAGATTTGCCTTTACTGTCTGTCATTCATTCTATCACACTCCTCTCTCTCTTCACTTACCTTTTACCACATCTGATCAAGAACCAAGTCTTGCTGGGAATTCCCTGGCAGTCCAATGGTTAGGAGTTGGCACTTTCACTGCCAGGCCAGGGTTCCCGATCCCTGGTCAGGGAACTAAGATCCCTGCAAGCCCCACAGCCCGGCCGAAAAAAAAAAAAAGAACCAGTCTTGTTGATTCTTCCTCCATAATGAGAGGCAAAGTATATCACCTCCAGAACTTGGAATAGGATCGCTCTCTGGAAGGAAACTAGGGCGTTCTCAGACAAGCAAAATCTGTCTCCTCCAGGCTTTCAAGGAGGGGTGAATATCCAGGTCTCAAGGGAGTGACCTTGCCTTCATTCTCCCTCAGCCACCACAAAAAGGCGAACCCAGCGCCCCCTGGAGGGCCCCTCACCCCATAAAAAGTCTCTCCACAATACCCATCCTAAAGGATCTGGACTAGGTTTGTTTTTTTGTTTTTTGGGGGGTTTTTTATGTTTATTTATTTGTTTGGTTGTACCAGGTCTTAGTTGTGGAAAGCGAGATCCTTAGTTGTGGCATACAAACTCTTAGTTGTGGCATGCATGTGGGATCTAGTTCCCTGATCAGGACCTGGGCCCCCTGCATTGGGATCACAGAGTCTTATCTACTGCACCACCAGGGAAGTCCCTGGTCTAGGTTTTGTTAAGTGAGGTCTCCTTATACCTTGAGATAGTGAAAATATAGGCGTCAACTCATCATGAACGAGGTTAGCAATCTGTAGAAAGAATTTTCCCTAAAAGATAGTTATATTCAAGTGGCTGAGGTCCAGCCAAAGTGGCTAAGTAAGGCCTGGTCTCAGAAAAATACAACTGAAATGTAGAAAGACCTAAATGTACTAAGCCTGGCTGAAGAAAGACTGTGTAACCAAACGTAAATGATTAGCCCAGAGTTTAGAAAAGGGTTAAAGAACAAGATCAGGGCTCTCCAGAGGCTCTGGACCCACCCAGCTGGAGCCAGGCCCTGAAGCAGAAGACCTCCCCAATGTCCTGCCACCTTGTGAGACCAGTCAGCATGGCCAATGGGCATCCTTCCCCTGCCACTGCCCCACCTTACTCAGGTCCTTATTTTGGGTCCCTGCAAATTGTCCTAACTGCCCCTCCTCTCATCTTATACACCACTGCCAGGCCAATTTTTATGATTCTGACTTGTTTTTCCCAGGTAGTTTGTAATTTTCACTTCACGTCATTTCTCTGTTCAAAACATGTCAGGTGTCCCCACTGCATACCAAACACAGTCCACATGGCTTAGCTGGGAATTCAAGCCCTCACAGTGCAGCTCGACTTTCCAACCTTTTCCCACCACGCACACCTTCTACTCACCCTAAGCCACCCCCCAGTGGGCTTACTCACCCTTTCATGCTTTCCTGTGCTTGTTATGGTTCTATCCACCTGGCAAGAACTCTTCTGCTCATAAAATCCTATCATCTTGGAGGCCCACCTCAAGTTCTGCTTCCCCATGATCATTCCAGCTAGAAAAGGTCTCACTGTCATTTAATACCCACAGCACTTTGTTACAACTTCTTTAAGGTGCCTGTCATGCAGGCCTTGAATTTCATTACCCCACTGGGCAGTGTGTTTAACCCTATCTACAACATCAGAGGCTCCTGGAGGGCAGCTGGTTGTAAAACAGGTGTTCTCAGTCTTTCCGGTCTCAGGACTCCTTTACTTGCCACTATTTTTAAGGACGCCAAAGAGATTTTGTTTATGTAAGTTTTATCTATAGATATTTCTCATATTAAAAATTAAAAGTGAGAGACTATCATTGGCCTTTTCCTGAAGGATATCAGAAAAAAAATTACTTGGTTTTATTGAGCATGGTTGTTTCTTGAATATAATCCTTTGCCGAGATGGAGTCAGGTAGTATCCGAGCTCTAGTTAGTCACAACTGCTTTGATATTTAAATATGATCTTGATTAGATCTCAATTTTATAAACGCAGAACTTAATCCCTAGTGGCAAACGTAGAACCAAAAGAGCTTCTTTTTTTTTTTTTGCGGTACGCGGGTCTCTCACTGCTGTGGCCTCTCCCGTTGCGGAGCACAGGCTCCGGATGCGCAGGCTCAGCGGCCATGGCTCACGGGCCTAGCCGCTCCGCGGCATGTGGGATCTTCCCGGACCGGGGCACGAACCCGTGTCCCCTGCATCGGCAGGCGGACTCTCAACCACTGCGCCACCAGGGAAGCCCCCAAAAGAACTTTTTTTAAAAAATAATTTTTTTATTGACGTATAATTTATTTACAATGTCGTGTTAGTTTCAGATGTACAGCACAGTGATTCAATTATACATATATATATACACACACACATATATATACACATATATATATTCTTTTTCAGATTATTTTCCCCTATAGGTTATTACAGAATATTGAGTATATTTCCCTGTGCTATACAGTAGGTCCTTGTTGGTTATCTATTTTATTTATAGTTGTGTGTATATGTTAATCCCAAACTCCTAATTTATCCCCTCTCCCTTTCCCCTTTGGTAACCATAAGTTTGTTTACTACGTCTGTGGGTCTATTTCTGTTTTTTAAATAAGTTCATTTGTATCTTTCTTTTTTTTTTAGATTCCACATATAAGCAATATTATATATTTGTCTTTCCAAAAGAGTTTTATGTACATGTCACAGGGAAGGAGGCAGCAAATGAGTAAGGCTTAAATGATTTTCTAATATTCCTTGATATTTGATTGTCCTCTTCCTACTACAGATAAAACGCCACTGAGTGATATCAACTATATGAATTACAAGCCTATGTCTTAAGAATGGGAACTTTCTATTCAGAAAAAATTGAAGATAATTGCTGGAAGTTTACTTGAACATCATTTTAAAAATTATTTTAAAGACTGAAGAAACTAATACAATATAGAATGGTCTTAGTTGTCATTGTTAGAGAAAAGCAAAGAAAAAAAATCCAAGTAATTTAAATTTGACTTTGAAATGTGATTTGATATTTACATATTGAGATGATGTGTCTGATATCCCAGACATTCACAATATTTAATAAACTAAATATTTTCCCAGTCAAAAAGGTTTTAAAAAGTGAGAACATTTAAAAATATTTATTAATTCATTAAACATAATAAGCCCATTGCATGTCAACATAAATAATACATTTTAATTAAAAAACTGTGTTTTCCAAAACAAAAAAAACTTATGGGGCTTCCCTGGTGGTGCAGTGGTTAAGAATCCTCCTGCCAATGCAGGGGACATGGGTTTGAGCCCTAGTCCGGGAAGATCCCACATACCGCAGAGCAACTAAGCCTATGCGCCACAACTACTGAGCCTGCGCTCTAGAGCCCGCAAGCCACAACTACTGAGGCCGCGTGCCACAACTACTGAAGCCCACGTGCCTAGAGCCCATGCTCCGCAACAAGAGAAGCCACCACGATGAGAAGCCCGCGCGCTGCAACAAAGAGCAGCCCCCGTTCGCCGCAACGAGAGAAAACCCATGCGCAGCAACAAAGACCCAATGCAGCCAAAAATAAATTAATTTTAAAAAAAAACAAAAAAACCCCCCACAAACTTATGAGAAGAGTGATATTGTTTTATATTTTTGCAAATCTCCTTGGTATCTGGCTTAATAGAAGGCAGCTGGATTCTCATATCTGCTTTCTGTTATGATATGTGGCTTTGGCTGAATAAAGAAAATCTGGCCTCACGCAGACACGTAGGAGATCCTCATGCATCTCCTAAAAAGGACTCAGGGAGCCCCCAAGGTCCTTGGACCACGTTTGGGGAAACGCTATTGCAAAAGAAAAAGCAATGGGTTGGGAATCAGAAGAACTGGATTCTTATTCTGGCTCTACTATTTAGTTGAAGCACAACTTTGTTCAAGACACTGAACCTCAGTTTTCTCGTATACAAAATAGATATATTAATGAGTCCTACCTCACAAGATTATGTCCTGAGCATTAGGACAAGATTATGTCCTGAGGTGAGATAATATATTTAAAGTACCTGGCCTGTGGTAGAGCTTAATAAATATTACTCTGCCCACAGAAAGACAAATACTGTATGATCTCACTTATATGTGAAATCTAAAAGACAAACTCATAGGAAAAGAGATCATACTTGTGGTTACCATAGGTGGAAAGTGGGGGAAGGGGTAATTGGAGGAAGGTGATCAAGAGGTACGAACTTCCAGTTATAAGATAAATAAATCCTAGGGATGTACTGTACAACATGGTGCCTATAGTTAACACTGCTGTATGATGTGTAGGAAAGTTGTTAAGAGAGCAAATCCTAAGAGTTCTCATCCCAAGGAGAAACATTTTTTTCTTTCTTTTCCTTTTTATTGTAACTATATAAGAAGATAGATGTTAGCCAAACCTGTTGTAAACATTTCACAATATATGTAAATCAAACCATCATGCTGTACACCTTAAACTTATACAGTGATGTATGTCAATTATTTCTCGATAAAACTAGAAAAAAAACCAAAAACAAACAACAAACCCAAAAATATTAGTCTGCCTAGGAGGACTGTTACGTTATTGCTAGGAGTGAGAGTGACTGCTGAAGATCGGACAGCTACAGGGGCCTAGAGGGCGGGGGTGGGGGGGGGGTGGGGGGGGGCTTGGCTAGGTCTTCAAAAGAAAGAAGAATGGAAACAAGCAGAAAGACCAAGGAGAGATCACAGGTTTTAGATACATTGTAAAGATGTTTCCCACATAGTATAAACATGCTTATAGAAAACTTGGAAAATACATTTTCCCCCGGCACATATTAAAGTCATTCTGCACGTACGATTTGTAATCTGTGTCATTTAATGGCGTATCATGAACATTTCTCCATGTTTATTAAATTTTCTCTGACAACATTGATTTTAATGGCTGCTTAAGGTTTCCTTGCATGGATGATTTATTTGACCATACCCCTATAGGATATCCAACTTGTTTTACATTTTTTGTAATCATAAAAAAAATACTACACTAGACATTTCTCTTAATGAATCTTTGTCCTAGTTTGTGAACATTGTCTAGGATAGCTTTCTAGAAGTAAAACTATAGATGATGTGTCTTAAGGTTAAGATCAAAGGTTCTGGAGTCAGTTGACCTAGGTTTGTACCCCATCTAAACCCCTTCTTAGGGGGGCAAGTCACTTAACCTCTCTAAGACTTAATTCCTTCACCCATAGGTGGATAACATTTCCTTCCTCACTGGGTTCATGTGAAGATTCAGAGTTCCTGTGAATGTAAAGTGCTTTTCATAGAACCTGACACAAAATAAGGGCTCAATAAATGTTAGCTCTTATTACTATCATAAATGCATTCAGGGGACTTCCCTGCCAGTCCAGTGCTTAAGACTTCACCTTCTAATTCTGGGGGTGTGGGTTCAATCCCTGGTCGGGGAGCTAAGATCCCACATGCTTCGTGGCCAAAAAACCAAAACATAAAACAGAAATATTGTAACAAATTCGATAAAGACTTTAAAAATGGTCCACATTAAAAAAATCTTTTAAAAAATTGCATTCATATATTTAATCATGCATGTATACACATACAACTGGCCTGTTTCTGGGCTATTGGTTTTGTCTTTCTTTTTTTAATTTATTTTATTTTATTTTTATTTATTTATTTATTTTGCGTTGGGTCTTCGCTGCTGCATGCGGGCTTTCTCTAGGTTGCGTCAAGCGGGGGCTACTCCCTGTTGAGGTGCGCAGGCTTCTCGTTACAGTGGCTTCTCTTGTTGTGGAGCGCGGGCTTAAGTAGCTGTGGCACATGGGCTCAATAGTTGTGGCTCGCGGGCTTAGTTGCTCAGCGGCATGTGGGATCTTCCCAGACCAGGGCTCGAACCCGTGTTCCCTACATTGGCAGGAGTATTCTCAACCACTGTGCCGCCAGGGAAGCCCCTGTCTTTTTTTCTCTGTCTATTCTTGTACCAACTGCACATTGTAGCCTTTTATTTATTTATACATTGCTTGTTTCATAAAGGGTTTGAGGTAACAGGCTAAAAATGTAGAGCAAATTCCGTCTCCTTTCTCTGCTTTTTAAAAATTTTTCTTTGATTTTCCTTTTTTAAAAATCTATCTTCCTTCCTTCCTTCCTTCCTTTCTTTCCTTCTTTCTTTCTTTCCTACCAGGTCTTAGTTGTGGCACACAGGATCTTTGTTGCCGCATGCAGGATCTTCGTTGTGGCATGCGTGATCTTTTGCGGCATGCATGATATTTAGTTGCGGCACATGAACTCTTAGTTGCGTGCGGCATGCATGTGGGATCTAGTTCCCTGACCAGTGATAGAACACTGGACCCCCTGCATTGGGAGTGTGGAGTCTTAGCCACTGGACCACCAGGAAAGTCCCTTCTTTGCATTTCTTGTCTGCTTTTTATTACAAATGAATGGTAGAATCATTTTATTAAGTAACAAAGGATTCCATTCAAATCGTGATTGAGGGACTTCCCTGGTGGCTCAGTGGTTAAGAAGCCGCCTGCCAATGCAGGGAACACGGGTTCGAGCCCTGGTCTGGGAATATCCCACGTGCCGTGGAGCAACGAAGCCCGTGCGCCACAACTACTGAGACCACGTGCCACAACTACTGAAGTCCGTGCACCTACAGGCCGTGCTCAGCAACAAGAGAAGTCACCGCAATGAGAAGCCTGCACACCACAATGGAGAGTAGCCCCTGCTCACTGCAACTAGAGAAAGCCTGCGCGCAGCAACAAAAACCCAACGCAGCCAAAAAAAATTTTTTTTTAATTAATTAAAAAAAAAAAGAATTGTGACTGAATGTTGAAAAAGTGAGAAATTAATTTGGTAAGAATTGACATCTTTATAAGATTCATTTTCCGAAGAACATGACTCATTTCTCCATTTTTTTTCAGTCTTTATATCTCTCACCAAAATTTTATGATTTTCTATACATAAGTTCCTCTCATTTTCCAGTAAGGTTACAGCTAAGTATTTTATGGTGATGTTATTGTTACCTCTGTGAATGGGTAAAAAACTAATCACAATAGCTAATGTATATTGAAGGCCTCCTATGTGCAGATAGGTTCTAAATGCTTTACTATGTATATATATTTTTTATTTTACATTTTTTCCAGTCTCCCAGTTCATCCCACCCCCCACCCAAATGCTTTACTATATTAACTAATTTAATGCTCATAACAGCTTTATGAGATAAGAACTATTATTTACATTCCTATTTTGTGGATGAGGAAACTGAGGCCAGAGGGGTTAGGTTCACATGGTTAATAAATGGATAAATAGGGCTTTAACCTCTTGCCATCTAGCTCCACTGCCCATGATCTTAACTACTATGTTATTGGGATATTTCCTAGTTCCCAGACCAGGGATCAAACCCATGCCCCCTGCATTGGAGGCATGGGGTCTTAACCATTGGACCGCCAGGGAAGTTCCAGGATATTTTTATTAATTATGTCTTCTAACTGGTTATCCTTAGTTTATAAGAAGGCTACAGATATGTTTTGTATTTGTCTTGTATTAAGTGATGTCGCTGAATGCTATTATTAATTCTCATCATTTTAGAATTGATTCTCATGGATTTTCTATGTATACGATCATATCATCTGCAAACAATGATAAATTTGCCTCTTTCCAAAGTTATAACTGCTTTTAAAAAATTTCCAGTCATTGTATTGGATTTTTCAGAATAATATTAAATAACACAGTGATGAGACAAGACATTCTTGTATTATTTTATCTTTATATAAATTGTTGAATTCATATACATATATATGTGTTTATATATAAAGAATATTAAGACTATTAAGAATGTTTTAGAAAATTGGGGCTTCCCTGGTGGCGCAGTGGTTGAGAGTCCGCCTGCCGATGCAGGGGACACGGGTTTGTGTCCCGGTCCGGGAAGATCCCACATGCCGTGGAGCAGCTGGCCCGTGAGCCATGGCCGCTGAGCCTGCGCGTCCGGAGCCTGTGCCCCGCAACGGGAGAGACCACAACAGTGAGAGGCCCGCGTACCGCAAAAAATAATAATAAAAATAAATAAAAATAAAAGAATGTTTTAGAAAATGGAATTGACTTACCATTTTCTGTTTGATGTCTATTAAAAATGATCAAATGTTTTTCTGCTTGCTTTATTTTTGACCTATTATATAAATAAATTTCCTAATACCTAACTTTGTGTTAATTCCTGAGATAAACCCTAAGTGGTGCTGGTATATTATTATGTTAATATACTATTGACTTTTATTGTTAATCTTAAATATTTTAGGATTTTTACATTTATATTCCTAAGTGAGACAGGTCTATAGGTTTGCTTTATTTTTTTTCTGTGGAGGGGGTGGGTCCTATTTCTGACAGATTTTGATATTAGGTATATTCTGGCTTCATAAACGAATTGGGTAGTTTTCCATCTTTTTCTATGTTCCAGTACAGTTTCTACTTTCTATTCATTTTGACAGATAAATACTGTATAATAGAGATGACAAGGAAGAGAATGCAAATTGGCACAGATTATTTTGCCTCAGTAACTCTGCCACTTTTGTAGCTGGAGGAAAGCCTTGGTTGTGAAGAAGCAATTTGGAGCAGTAGGAGGGTCAAATGGGCCATTATTTTGGTGTTGAAGAGTGCAGCTGGCTGGGCAGGCACAGAGGTGAGTGAAGGTGGGCCTGGGGAGGGAAGCGAGGGCTGAAGAAGGAGGGGAGCCCAAGAGAAGGTGAAAGGAGGGTTTATAATGCACTGGCAGTGTTTAAACAAGGACATAAAAACAGAAGCAGGTAGAAGAACTGGGCCTGAAGGTGAGGAATGCTAGAGGGCAACAGGAGGGTTATCTGGGAGAGGGTACTTCTTCCCTTCCAAAAACGTTTCCAGTGCTCTAGCCTGTTTGTCACTGGCTCCTGTTGGAGAAAGTAACATTATTTCTCACCTGCCACCTCCCTGTCTTCATCCCAGCAAAGGCCTACATCCTATAGTATAACAGTGACTGACATGCTTCTGAGCACAAAAGTTCAGCAAGGAGAGCAGAGCAGAGGGAAGGAGAGCATAAGATGGACCTCACCAACTCTGACTTTATGCCTAGGGCCAAGTCCTTTAAAAGGTTCTCTATTTCTTTTTCAGTCTGTTCCTTCTGCTCCTCTGTAACTCATATAGACAGACCCACAGACCATGCTGTTCTTTAAGGCAAAGCAAAGTGCTGTAGGACAGGCAGAGAGCAATTTGGTGTGGAATTCCCGGGAACTGTTCAGCATTATGCTTGCCACTTAGCGGAGGCCATTTTGAATGAAAAAACAAAGACATCCCAGATGAATGAAATTCAGCCCATCTAAATTTACTTTAAGGTCAGTCAGAAACTCTAGGCTCTTTTTATGCAAATCCTTTTGAAAATTATTTTAACTGATGGCAAAACTGACATTACTGTTTCATAGATTTCCTCTCTCCCTTTCACCCATGGAGGGGTTAGTTAACAGAGCAGCCTCCAGCTTGACATCAGGAGGAAGATTCCAGGAGCACAGATGGTCCACAGCCCAGATAATTAGCTTCTGAAGACAAAACAACATCTAATAAGTCTTCTGTGAATGTAGAGTTTGGTTGGGCACAGCTGGGGCAGAGAACAAGCAGGCCTCCCCAACAACTCTTTTTCTTCTTAAAATGTCAGCAGAGCACTCACCCACTTCCTGTCAACTCCCTACTCATAAGCCCTGCAGGGAAGAATTCAAGTAAATATTGTAGACACTCCAGCCTAAAGGAGGGGAAGTATAACTCCCTACTCCTTAAGCGTGGAATGCACAAGTGACTTCCTTCCAAAGAGTACAGGATAGCAGGGGTGGGGGGAGGAGTGTAATTTTACAGTGGAGAAACCTGATAAACACTAGTTCTACCAGATGATAAACATCAACAGTCATAAATTATATTGATGGTATGTAATCTTGATATGATGTGATGAAAATGGCACTTTACCTCTGTGATCTTCCTCCCCCAAACCCATAATCCCAGTCTAATTATGAGAAAACCATCAGAAAAATTCCAATAGAGAGGTGTCCTTCAGTATACCTGACCAGTACTCCTCAAAATTATCAAGGTCATCAAAAACAAGGAACATCTGACAAACTGTCACAGCCAAGAGGAGTCTAAGCAGACATGACAACTATATGTAATATGGTATCCTCGATGGGATGGTGGAACAGAAAGAAGACATTAGGTGAAACCTAAGAAAATCTGAATAAACTATGTACTTTAGTTAATAATAATAATGTATCAATTCTGGTCCATGAATAGTAATAAATGTACCATACTAATGTTAACATGTTAATAATAGAGAAAGCTGTAGGTAGGCATGAGAGAACTGGCTGTGTTGTACTACCTGCTGAAGTTTTCTGTAAATCTAAAACTGTTTTAAGAAATAAAGTCTAGGGGCTTCCCTGGTGGTGCAGTGGTTAAGAATCCGCCTGCCCTGGTCCGGGAAGATCCCACATGCCGTGGAGCAACTAAGCCCGTGTGCCACAACTGCTAAGCCTGTGCTCTAGAGCCCGCAAGCCACAACTGCTGGAGCCCGCGAGCCACAACTACTGAAGCCCGTGCACCTAGAGCCCGTGCTCCGCAAAGAGAAGCCACTGCAATGAGAAGCCCACGCACCGCAACGAAGAGTAGCCCCCGCTCGCCGCAACTACAGAAAGCCTGCGTGCAGCAACGAAGACCCAACGCAGCCAAAAAATAAATAAATAAATGTATTTAAAAAAAGAAAGTCTAGTAATAAGAAGAAGAAGATGGGACAAAATCATCTCCAACTCTCTTAGGCTTCATAGGCATTTTCTTCTTTAGCTTTCTAATCTTCATCCTTTTGGGGCACTTACATTGCCCGGGCTCCTTATAGCTTATCCTATCCACCCGTTCCGTATTTCTCAGAACTCTGATCCCCCACGGGCTACGGTGATCTCATTCAGTCTCATGGCTTCGGTCACTACCTCTCTAACGGCGATTTCCAAATCTTGTCTGGTTCAGGTCACTGTTCATCCAACTCTCTATTACACAGCGCCCCCTAGACGTCCAATTCAGCATTTTCAAACCCAAACCCTGATTCTCCCTAAACCAGCTTCTACAGAGGCCAGAACCCTGGGTTATCACCCACAGACTTCCCTTTATCACGCTCCCTGTCAGTCGGTCCCTAAATTCTGTCAACGCCTCCTGCCTCGGGACTTTTGTATTGTGTTCTTTTTCCAACCCTGCTGCCAGGCCCTCAGCACTTCTGGCATCCCTACCTTCAGGTATTCCCTTTCTACGTCTTTCTTTGCCTTCCTTTCCTTCTTTTCCACCCCTGGAGCAGGCATTCACAAAGGAAAATGTAGAGGTTCTCTCAGGCCTCCGCCAGGCAGTTCATTACTCCTCTCTCCTCACTATATTTCCTCACCATGGGTTCCTTTTCTCTATCCTCAGTGTGTGTGTGTGTGTGTTTAGGTGTTTGTTTACTTTTTTTGTGTTTGAGATATAGAATCACAAAGACTTAGTGGCTGAATTGCCACAATCTATTTAAAAATATACTAAGGCCCACACAAAGACCCCAGCCATCAACCCGGTTTTCTCAGGATTCGGATGGACCTAAGTAGTGACACAAGAATCACCTTTGAATTCGGTAAGGGGAAAAGCTGACATAAAATGGCTGCAAAACGCAATAAAATTAAGACCTCAAAATGAGGGCGAGAGATAATGAGGAAATATTTAAAAAGAAATAAGGGGAGACTTTCAAAATACTGCTTATGGCCATATTGCATGGGATGCAATAAAGGAAACACCTGTCCCTTCGAGCCAGCCAGGAGTCGAACCTGGAATCTTCTGATCCGTAGTCAGACGCGTTATCCATTGCGCCACTGGCCCTGAGACAATTTCGCAGCTCTCAATGATGATACTTCAAGCTTATATTGCAGGGTTTTATACTGCAGGGTTTCATGGGACGTGTAGTCTCTTATCGGAATTCTACGAGTACACGGAGCATTATGGGAGATTGAAGTTCGTCAAGAACCAGACCCTGAGATTGGTGACTCTTCCGGAGCCAAGCCGTACGTCACTGTGCAGCCCGCGGATTGGCGGGAAGAGCCACTCCCCACCCCGCCTCCTCCAGCTCCGGAGCCGTGGAAGACGCTTTGGTTGTTAGGGAGACTCGTCCCGCCTTTTGGGGGCTTTTTTTCGGCTTTGTGATTGGCTGCTAGTGTCAGGGAATCTCGGCGTGGACAGCGCGAGGGAAAAGATGGCGGCGATGGCGGTCGGCGGTGCCAGTGGAAGTCGCGTGTCCAGCGGGAGGGACCTGAATTGCGTACCCGAAATAGCTGACACACTGGGGGCTGTGGCCAAGCAGGGGTGAGGGCCTGGACCTCTGCGAGCGGAATGCGGGGTCCGAACTCGGGGACAGAGAGGCGCAGACCAGTCATTCCCGAGAGGCAGGGGTGAGGGTGTCGGAGTGGATACGACGAGGGCGGGGGAAACCATTAGTCCTTGGAGGGGAGAAGTCTCGGGCCCTGGAGCGTGAGAGAGAGGAAAAAAAACTTGTTGGGGGCGTGGGGTCACTGAACCCCAAAGTCAGGGGAGTTATCAGGTGAACTCACACAGGGGGCGTACAGACCTCCAGGGCCATGGCGAGCGAGATTATCGTCTGTGAGTGTAAGAGGGGGCTAGGGAGAGGAGAGAAAAGCCTTGAGGGGGGAAACTTGTGCAGTACTGGTGCAGATCTGGATGTGACAGTCTTGGAAAACCAGTGACAGCAGAATAGAAAGTCCACGTGGTGTGGATTTTCATCGTTTCTCTTTACTCATCTTTTCCATGGCTGTGTTCCGGGGAGAAATTGAGGCACAGTGCAGCGGAAGTGATATGCCCCAAGGTGGGCTGAATTCAGCAGTCCAGTCGGGTGACTGACGGCAGCTGAAAGGGTTGTGCAGAATCTAGATAGCCTAGTCCAATTGCTTGGATGTCTGGGCTGCTGTCTTTACATGACGATTCTGGGTCTGTCGCGGTTGTAGGTTTGATTTCCTCTGCATGCCTGTGTTCCACCCGCGTTTCAAGAGGGAGTTCACTCAGGAACCTGCTAAGAATCGGCCGGGCCCCCAGACACGATCAGACCTACTGCTGTCAGGAAGGGGTAGGGACCATCCCACATACCCCTTAATTATTAGAGGCAATAACAACTTATGCTTTATCAGTGCCTTCCTTCTCTTCCTTTCTTGACTTGGATATATTGGTTCCCCCCGGGATATAGATAACTCTTGTTCTCTCCTTGCTTACCTGCTAAAAGCCTTAGTTCCCTATTCTGCGTCAGGCTCTCCTGTCCTGTATCTGTGATAGAAAAAGTCTGTCTCTCATCTCTAACTCTCTAGTCCCTGTTAAGAACTAGAAATTGAATGAGTAAAGTTCTGAACCTCATTCAGTCTTTGTCTTTCTTGGGTGGGGGAGTGCAGACTGGAATACACTAATTGTGGGAAAGCTTTCTCCATGGATTCGTCCAGACTCAAAAGTGGAAAAGATCCGCAGGAACTCCGAGGCGGTAAGACTGACCTCTTCAATGAATTTTTTAAAGATCAGGTCTGTAAACAAGCTGGATGGGGAGAGTAGTATTTTCCCCCTCCGTAATTTAGTAAATCTAATATAATGCAGTTAAAGCTATTTGAATTGCTTGCTCTTAACTTTTTTCTCTTGATCTCCATTCCAGGCTATGTTACAGGAGCTGAATTTTGGGGCATATTTGGGTCTTCCAGCTTTCCTGCTGCCCCTAAATCAGGAAGATAACACAAACTTGGCGAGAGTTTTGACCAACCACATCCACACTGGCCACCACTCCTCCATGGTATGGCTGAGGGCCTCCTTTCCTGCTGCATATTATGGTAGTCAGGCTGTGCTAAGTATCTTCTTGTTCCTAGCCATTCAGTAAAAGGTGGATTTGGCAGAATTGAAATGTCAGTACTGCCTACCCACAACTAAAAGTGGTAAGCAGAGAGTTATAAAATATATAGAATATTCAGATAGAAGACAAGGCAGATACTTACTTAAGGATATGCACAAGATACATGTACACATACATATAATCACAAATTGGGAAAAGCATGTAAAGGGAGTAATTTGAAATCTGGATCAAGATCTTTTTAGTTGAAGGAAGCTTTCTGGACCCAATGAGTTCAAAACAGTTCTAAATAGGGTACAGAACCTATTTATTGTTCATGTGCAGTTCTGGATGCGGGTGCCATTGGTGGCACCAGAGGACCTGAGAGATGATATAATTGAGAATGCGCCAACTTCACACACAGAGGAGTACAGTGGAGAGGAGAAGACATGGATGTGGTATGTCTCCTTTTGCTGCTGTACCAGGGCGAAGGCTAGGGTGGAGGGAAGTACAGAGTGGAACCTGTAGGAAGGTCTCCTTGAGGTATGGTGATTGGTGGGCCATATGTATCTGACTGTATTTTTCTGTATTTGACTCTGGACAGGTGGCACAACTTCCGGACCTTGTGTGATTATAGCAAGAGGATTGCGGTGGGTAAGTCCACAAATATCCTGGGTTACGTTATCATTCTCTGACCTTCTGTGACCAAAAATCAGGGGTCTCATGTACACTTGTCTGCTGGGCAGTTTTGCTACTTTCTCTGTGCCTTAGGTCTGCCTTGCTCTTAAGGAGTAGACAGATCTTGCACAAAAGAGCAAGGAAAGGCTTCTGACCTATCAGTGATTTACAGGTCTTTCTTTTCCCTTGTGTAGCTCTCGAAATTGGTGCTGACCTCCCATCTAATCATGTCATTGATCGTTGGCTTGGGGAGCCCATCAAAGCAGCCATTCTCCCCACCAGCATTTTCCTGACCAATAAGAAGGGATTTCCTGTTCTTTCTAAGATGCACCAGAGGCTGATCTTCCGACTCCTCAAGGTGTGTAGTAGAAGGGTTCTAAAGGTGCTGCAGCTAATCCTCTTGCCTTATTCACATATGTATGATGGGGTGTTCTTTGTTTTATTTTGTTTTTTCCCTCTGTGGGGTTCTTTGCCCCTCTAGTTTCTGGAGAGCAATTTCGGCAAAGTTGGTCTTGGACGCAAAAATGCAAATAGCAGTAGAGGGCCCAGAAACATTTCAAAAGGAACCAGATCTCATGAAAACTTTGCAGAAAGTTTCATTTAAGAAGTTATAGCAAAAGGGCTTCCCTGGTGGTGCAGTGGTTAAGAATCCGCCTGCCAGTGCAGGGCACATGGGTTCGATCCCTGGTCCTGGAAGATGCTGCGGAGCAACTAAGCCCGTGCACAACAACTACTGAGCCTGTGCTCTGCAACAAGAGAAGCCACTGCAAGGAAAAGCCTGTGCACTGCAACGAGGAGTAGCCCCGGCTCCCTGCAGCTAGAGAAAGCCCGCACGCAGCAACAAAGACCCAACACAGCCAAAAATAAATAAATTAAATAAAATTAAAAAAAGAAGTTATAGCAACAATCCATGGGCCTCTTGAGCCAGGATGATGATTATGTGGCATAGGAGGGCTCTTGATGCTTTTGTTGGTATTTGGTGATCTGGGCCTTATTTTATGCTAGAGCTCTTTGGCCATAAACCATAATAATATCCTCTTGGTACAAGGACTGTGTCTGATGGTCTGACTTATTCTCACAGTTGGAGGTGCAGTTCATCATCACAGGCACCAACCACCACTCAGAGAAAGAGTTCTGCTCCTACCTCCAGTACTTGGAATACTTGAGCCAGAATCGACCTCCACCCAATGCCTACGAACTCTTTGCCAAGGGCTATGAAGACTACCTGCAATCCCCACTCCAGGTGGGTCTGGAGTACACTGAGAGGAGGGAGGTGGGGGGAGGAAATGTCTCTTGAGAGCAGGTGCCCTAAAATCCTATCAAAGCTCAGGAGGCAGTGGGAAGGTTTTGGTATTCTGGTGCATTGTCCTTGCCAGAAACTGGCTAACTTACTTTGCCTTTTTCCTCTCATTCATCAGCCACTGATGGATAATCTGGAATCTCAGACATACGAAGTGTTTGAAAAGGACCCTATCAAATACTCTCAATACCAGCAGGTACAGTGTGGGTCCCAGATGGGGTCAAGCACAGGGCCAGGATGACCTGGGTGAGGATGGCATTATAGCCATGAGGTCTTCCCTCGTTCCCCCAGGCCATCTATAAATGTCTGTTAGACCGAGTGCCAGAGGAAGAGAAGGACACCAATGTCCAGTGAGTGCTCTCCCCATGATTCCAGAGATTTGCATGCCTGCCTCTCTACATGCAGAGTCAGCTTGACTCTTCCCTCTCTTTCTTAGAGTGCTAATGGTGCTGGGAGCAGGCCGGGGGCCCCTGGTGAATGCTTCCCTGAGGGCAGCCAAGCAGGCTGACCGGCGGATAAAGCTGTACGCTGTGGAGAAGAACCCAAATGCTGTGGTGACGTGAGTAGCAACCTTTTTTGCTGGGAAGTTTGTCCCCAGTGTCAGTTTTTCTTATCTTATCCTCACTTGTATCATCTCTGTTTTAGGCTGGAGAACTGGCAGTTTGAAGAATGGGGAAGCCAGGTGACAGTAGTCTCATCGGACATGCGGGAGTGGGTGGCTCCAGAGAAAGCGGATATCATTGTCAGTGAGCTTCTGGGGTCCTTCGCTGATAATGAGCTGTCACCGGAATGCCTGGATGGAGCCCAGCACTTCCTAAAAGGTGCCTCCAGGCTGGGGTGTACTGAGTAAGGGGATTGGATTATCAACTGGGAAGGCTGGACGGGACTGGGGAAGGGTGGGTGTGGCAGCAGCCTAGAGGAGGTTACAAAGTTTAGGGAAGGCAGGGCAGACTTGGGTCAGTGCCCTTAGCAAATGAAGCAATTTCTCTGAACCTCGGTATTCACATCTGTAAAATGAGGGGAGTGGACCAGAGCAGAGACTCTTAATCGGAGATCTGTAGACTTCCTAAGCTGACATATGTACTTTGGGCTTAGCTTTCATTAGGATCTTAAAGGAAAGAAAGTTAAGAACCACTAGATTAAAATACCTTGGGTTCCTTCCAGTTTTACTCTTGTGTGACTCTAAATTAACCTAGAAGTAGAATCCCTCAGGGCAGGAGTTAGGAGCAGGTTGGCCTGGGAATGTGATAGCATGGAGCTGCCTGGGTCTATTTTGATATGGGAGGTCTGGGCTTTCAGTACAGACGCGCCATTTCCATCCCTTGGGAAGTAATGTGACTCTCCCGCTCTGCAGATGATGGCGTGAGCATCCCTGGGGAGTACACCTCCTTTCTAGCTCCCATCTCCTCCTCCAAGCTGTACAATGAGGTCCGAGCCTGTCGGGAAAAGGACCGCGACCCTGAGGTAAAGAGATACTCTCTTCTGGAGGACTCTTTTCTCTTTAGTCCTTTTCTTTTTCTCTGTCAGCATAAGTGTTTTCTTCCACTGGAGAAGATGAAGAGGTGAAGGAGTTGGGGATGTGGGAAAGCAGTTGAAGTGAAACTATGTTTTTATCTTTTTCTTTTTCTTTTTTTTTTTAATATTTATTTATTTGGCTGCGTCGGGTCTTAGTTGCGGCACATGGTATCTTCGTTGCCGCGTGCTGGGATCTTCAGTTGCAGCATGTGGGATCTAGTTCCCTGACCAGGGATGGAACCCGGGCCCCCTGCATTGGGAGCGCAGTCTTAGGCACTGGACCATCAGGGAAGTCCCTGTGTTTTTATCTTTGTCTGTGTCCCTAAAGCTTGAGCTGCATTCCCTGGGGAATTAGGTAGCTCTTGCCTGTCTTCTCCAGATCTTGTTCTCTCTCGGGATAGGCCCAGTTTGAAATGCCTTATGTGGTACGACTGCACAATTTCCACCAGCTGTCTGCGCCCCAGCCCTGTTTTACCTTCAGCCATCCCAACAGAGGTGGGTTCCTGCATGGCTGTCCTCTGACTGGTTGCGTGAGAGCTCACCCTCCTGGTTTCTTCCCTTGCTGTCCTGAGTCTGCTCTATCTGGTCTCTATCAGGGCTTCCTTTCCTGGTTCCTGCTCATGCTTTACCAAGTTGTCTAGGGTTTCTGGCCACTCATCACCCACACCGCTCTTCCCTGACAGATCCTATGATTGACAACAACCGCTACTGCACCTTGGAGTTTCCCGTGGAGGTGAACACAGTGCTGCATGGCTTTGCAGGCTACTTTGAGACTGTGCTTTATCAGGACATCACTCTGAGTAAGTGTTTAGGGCAGTAGATGGGGAGTATAAGAGTATGCTACCTGGGCAGTGTATGTACATGTTTCGGGTAGCGTATGTACATGTTTCATTTAGAGTCACAGGGAACCCAGGAATCAGTGAATGGGGATCTTTGATTACTTGTTTCTGTGTTCACAGAAGAGATTCTCCTCAATCTAGGCAAAAAGCAGAGTCATGGAGACCTCAATTTTTTTTTTAATTTTTAATTAAAAAAAATTTTTTTGGAGTATAGTTGATTTACAATGTTGTGTTTCAGTGTACAGCAAAGTGAATCAGTTATACTCAGTTTTTTAAATTACTTTGTCCACTTAGGTATCCGTCCAGAGACTCACTCTCCTGGGATGTTTTCATGGTTTCCCATCCTCTTCCCCATTAAGGTAGGAATCACCTTTAAGGCTCCTTGGGTTAAAGAGTAACTATTGTCATTGGTGTTCTGCCCCTTCCCTTCTCCCAGGATGATGCTTGTCTGTGACCCATGTTCTACTGCTCTCACGTGCTCTTGGATCCTGTTGTAGATGTTGGGATATCTGCAGGGGCCTTCTGCCTGGCTTCCCACGCCTACTGTGGCTATTCTTCTGTCCATTCTCTACCTGGAGCAAGAGTCATCTTTTAAAAACATGAATCTGATCCTATCTCTCTCCTTTTAAAACCCTTCGATGTTTTTCCACTGCCCTACAATAAGGTCTTAAATCTTTGTTAGACTTGGTGTGATCTAGTTTTTGCCTGCCTTTTCAGCCACTGTCCTTTGATTACATTGCTTCAGTCCTATGGACCTTCTTTTGGTTCCTCTAATGCCCCATGTTCTTTCCTGCCTCGCGGTTTCACACCTTTGTCCTCTGCCTGTAAAGTTCTTGGCTCATTTCTTGATTCAACTGACTTATCTTCCAAGTCTCATTAAACATTCTTGTTGTCAGATAATTTTCCCTGACCTTGTAGACTAGGTTAGTGTTAACTTTCATAGGTGTTTTCATAGCACCCTATCCCTGTTCACAGTGTTCATCCCACTTTTGATTATTTGTTCAGTGTCTGTTCATTTCTGATTATTTGTTCCGATAGACTTCAAATAAACCTCATGAGGGTTGGAACGTCATTTGATCATTTTATCTCCACACCTAGCTTACTACATTGCCACATAAAATTCATTAGCTCCACCCTGAACCTCCATGTCTTTCTTCTTACAGCAGCCCATTACCGTGCGTGAAGGCCAGACCATCTGTGTGCGTTTCTGGCGATGCAGCAATTCCAAGAAGGTGTGGTATGAGTGGGCTGTGACAGCACCAGTCTGTTCTGCTATTCACAACCCCACAGGCCGCTCTTACACCATTGGCCTCTAGCCCTGCCTGCAGGTGTCTAGAACCTTGGAAGCAGCTTCAGGTTCTGCTCCTGTAGCACAGAAGGTGCAGTACACCATGGGCTCTGATTTGCCTTGCCCATCAGAGAGGAGCATTTCAGTCCACTTTCCTGCCTTACATCAAGATGGGCAAAGGATGAGAATTGCAGGGCTCACGCCACCAATCTGTGAAGACTTCAGGCCAGGGCATGAGGAATTCATGTTGAATCTGTGGCTACTCCAACAGGCACTGAGCCTCAAGTGCTCCCTGGGATAGCCCTGAGAACATGTGGATTGAACAACTTTTCAGCCCTTTTCTCTGCCCATCTCTGTTCCTATTTTGATGATTTTGTGTAAGGAGGAAATACAAATAAAGTGAGGTTATGGCCTTTCCTGCTCCAACTCTGCTGCCCCCTGCCTCTGCTTCTCCACCCATTACTTACACATATTCAGATCGATGCTCTTATCCAAGACTTGAAGGGGCCTAGCTTTATTTCCTATTTAAGAAGCTTAGTGGTGACTCTTGGACTCCCAATTATAGGCTTTCTGACCAGCTACAGAGAGGTCTTGTCCATTAGGACCTGTGATTAGGCTCTTGTCTGGGGGAGGAGGCATAGAGTTTGTTGCCATGGAGAAAGATAGGGTAGTGAGTGAAGCCAGCTTCCCTTCCACCTTCCTGAGCTGCTGTACTGCCAGCTCCTCTGTTACCTCTTGGGAGAGAAACTGGAAGTCATCCAGGCTTCACCAGCAAGAAGCCACTTTTTTTATTTGAATAAAATCATAGGATTAGAGTTTGAAGTCCTAAGAGATAATCTAGTCCTATTCTACATTTTACAGAAGAGGAATTTGAATTGGTACAATGATATAAAGTTAGTATTCAAATCAGGACTCAACACGGTTCCTGTGACTCCATGGCCCTCTCCATGTTATAACCAGCTATCTTTCTGGCAGCTGTATTAGGCAGCTGAAGGCTCTGGGGGTTCTGGAAGACGTTGCAACGTGAGGGTGGACTTCTCTTTCTGGCTAGAGGGCTGAGTACTGCTGCACCCAGAGTCACCTGAGAAACTGCCTCAAGTTTACCCTTGCGGTGGGAGGTGTGTGGGGCACTGATTTGAACTGAAGGTATATGAGCTGTAGGACCAGGCAGAATGCGGAAGAAGACAAATCTGTGACAGTCACATGAGATCCAGGCGCCGAGGAAACGAGACAGCGGTTGGGAGGGTTGTATGACACAATGGGGATGGGCAGCCCAGCATCCCTCCCCACGGGAAGCAAATGCAGTTGCTCTCCAGAAAGCTGTCCCAGAGAAGCCTGACGTGAGCTCCTCGGCAAATCTGAGTGGGGACGGCCAAGGACGTCAATAGGCTCCTCCGCGGTGTTAGCCTAGTCTACATGAGAACCGGCAGCGAGTCGGGGGGTCCTTTTCCCCGGTTCTCTGCCCGGTTGCCTCGCCTTCCACAAGTCATTTAACCAATGAGAGAGCGATAGGCGGCTACCTAAGGACGCTTCTGCTTTCCCTGAGTCTCGGAAAGATTAGCCAATCAATGGGAACTTGTTGGTTGCTAAGAGACCTTTGAGCTTGGCTCCACCCATGCTCAGATTTTAGCCAATGAAAATCTGTACTTTGGAGTGTTGCCGCGAAACCCGTGAGATTAATTCCGCCACCTGAATGTTTCGGCGCCTGCGCAGATTGGGAAAGGTTCTGGAAGACAGCGGAGCTGCCGCCATTTTGCGGGAAGAGGAGCAGCTCCAGTTGTAGTGGGGCTCTTACTGCTGAGTCTCTGGAAGGGAGTCGTACTTCGCGTCCCCCGACACACCCAAAGGAACGAAGGGAACCGGGACCCCCCCCCACCCTGCGGGGACCCGGAACTGGTAAGAAACCCCGAAACCGTGTCCCCCCCGAAACGTCACCTATGCGTGACGTTGTCGCACGGCGCCTCCCCCTGACGTCACAGGCAGAAAATGGCGTCAAGAGCAGAATTGGGCAAACTTTTAAAATTAAAAACATTTTTCGTTTACTTTGATCTGGAAGTGTTCGCTACCTAACTGTAGTCCATCGGCACCCTCGTGGCTACATCCTTTAGCGATGAAGATGCTGTTTCAAGGGTCCCAATGACTGATCTCTTTCCAGGTCCCCGCAGCCTTGACATTTAGGGTGTCCCACACTGTGGAGGGAGCATCGACCCACCACGGTCTGAGAGGACATGTGGGATCCGTTTTCAGCCCCTAGTGCCACCACTCAGAGATGAGGGAATTGAGGCTTCTTCCTCAATCTTCAGCCTCTCAAAGACTCATGTTCAGTATGTTGGCCACTGTGCCCACACATCCTGTGGCGGTAAAGGAGCATAATGGGGCCACATACGAGGGTTTAGAATCGGGACACTGGCCCTCGCAGAGATGCTGCCTGTCGGTAACTTGTAGGACCATTTTTTGAAGCGTGGCCTTGGCTGTTACACAACATGGGGAATGTTTTTATCTTTCTCATTGTTTTTTCTTAATTAAGCTGTCCTCAGTTTGGAGATGTTTGTGCCCAGCTCAGTTACCCGACCCAGGAGATGGCGCTACCATCACCCCTGGGACTCCAGCGTTTGGTGAATTCTGCCTGATGGGGCTGACAGTGGTTCTTCACTCTCCTTTGCCCCCGCGGCAGTGGGGCCTAAGTGCTGGCTTGGGTCTTGTTTGTGCTATGACAAGGTCCACGTAGTGCCGTGATTATGGGCCTCTAACGTAGTTTTTGAAGCAGGGTTGGAAGAAAGCACTATAATATTTTAATGTATGGGATTGAGTGGACTTTGATCCATAAGTTAGGACTCAAAGAGTTTGAAAACTCCCAACGTGAAAGCACATAGTGTTTGGGACATTCTGTTTTTAGGACATCTAGAAAGACTAAACCCAGCAAGATTGCAAGTTTCAAAGTGTGCTGGTGTTATATATGTCTGTGCTTAAATAGATTCATTCATTTGTTTCTGAAATCTGAAAACTTTATTCCATAGGAAGGGGTTCATTTGTCAACTTACATGAAAGTTTTTTTTGGTGTTAAGTTATCCCTATGCTGTACTAGCACTCAACAAAGAGCAGTTCTTGAAGCATTTCATTTGGAGAGTTAAAGGCAGACTGTAAAAGGGAAGCGTTATGACACTTAGAAAATTTGTATAGATTTGGCAGCCAAAATGAATGAAAGGGGCTTCCCTCGTGGCGCAGTGGTTGAGAGTCCGCCTGCCGATGCAGGGGACACGGGTTCGTGTCCCGGTCCGAGAAGATCCCACATGCTGCGGAGTGGCTGGGCCCGTGAGCTGTGGCCGCTGGGCCTGCATGTCCGGAGCCTGTGCTCCACAACGGGAGAGGTCGCAGCAGTGAGAGGCCCGCGTAGTGCAAAAAAAAAAAAAATGAATGAAAGGAACAGAGCTTGTAGATCAAAAACTTACTTTTAGAACCGTTTTTTCCCACAGTAGCATATGTTAAGATATATGCTGGGATATATTAAAATCAGATAGCATATATTAAAGTCAGCCTGGTTTCTAATGTTTTGTAGCATATACTGTTACACGCTGAGTATCTGTAAGCCACACAATAGGTGTGACTAATGGGACTGATTCTTTTGATATATCTATCAGAACATTAATTCTTCAGGTCAGTATATATTTAAAAATAGACATCTTGGTAAGCTGTGTACTTTTCTTTTTTAAATTTCCTTTAGGGTTTAAGTTATAAACCACATGAGAGATCAGTAACCTGTTAGAATATTAGACTTAAGAGTCGGAAGGTTTATGATCAAGGGTCAGCTCCTCCATTTGAGCTTTGTGACTTTGGGCAGTTCACAGAACCTCAGTTTTTTCATCTGTGCATTTTTAAAATCTTTCTTCCGTCCTTCTTTCCTTCTTCCCTCTCCCCCCCCCCCTTCCTTTCTGCTGTGCCGGGTCTTAGTTCAGGCACGTGGGATCTTTAGTCGCGGCATATGGGCTTTTTACTTGCAGCATGCATGTGGGATCTAGTTCCCTGACCAGGGATCGAACCTGGGCCCCCTGCATTGGGAGCACGGAGTCTTACCTGCTGGACCACCAGGGAAGTCCCTCATCTGTGCATTAGATCCAGTATTTGCTTGTAGCATATGTTACCATTGATTGTTAAATAAATGTAAGGTGTTAGTATAAGAGATTGAGTTCACTGGTTTTTAGACACACCTATTTTATTTTGGTTTGGTTTCCATTGTAAGCCTTAAATTTGGCTCCAAGTAAGTTTTATTGGTTGGCTCTTTCCAAGAATCTTATCTCTGTAACATGTTTAGCATAGTGCCGAGCAATATTAGGTACTATAAATGATAGATATTGATATAATGATTACTTTTATTAAATCATCAAAATAGGCTATGGACTCTGAGGGCAACCAAGACAGCATGATTGGATGATGCATTAGCTGCTTTAAAGAGGACGAAGCTCTTGAGGATATGGAAAGTCTAATTATGATTAACCTCCTTGTATAGAAAGTATTTAGATTAGTTTTTTTTCAGCTTTATTAAGATATAATTGATATAAAATATAACCGTACACATTAAAGTGTACAGTTTGATGTGTTTTGATATGAGTTAACACCCATGAAACCATCACCCCCCAAATTCCAAAATGCCCTTTTATAATCCTTTCATCCGAGCCCCTTCGCACCTATTCTTAGCCCTAGGTAACCACTGGTCTGCTTTCTGTCGCTACAGGTTAGTTTGCATTTTCTAGAATTTTATGTAAATGAAATCATACAGTATGTATGCTTTTTTTAACCTGTTTCCTTCCACTCAGCATAATTATTTTGAGATTCATCCATGTTATGTATATTGATAATTTCAGACCAGTAATTTCTGAATAATTTATCCTATTGATTTTGTTTGGTGTCTTCTGTTTTTTTTTACTTATAGACCTGTGGTGGACAGACTTGGGAAAGACCATTGCTAGATGTGAAAGCTTGGGGTAGGCGAGAAGTCCTACTGTACCTTCCTAGACAGAAAGGCTTCAAAGTGAGACTGGTTAAGCCTATCTTAATCATGGTCTTTCTGAGTTACCCAAACTCTGGTCGCTATTGTACAGAAAATGCTTAATGATGAATCCCCTCATTATTTGTGTTGGGCGGTGGTGTGGGGAAAAGCTTAGGACTAATCTGCATTATTCTGGTATTGCTTTCTCTTGCTCCTAATTTTTAGTCATGCGTTCTTACCTTTTTATTGGAAATATGTGCCAATTTATGTTTAAACTAATTATTTATTCAGAATTTTGAACAGTAGAATGGAGGCCAAGTGTCCGTTGTAAAATAAATAGTAATTTTGAGTACCAACATTTTCTTTTCACAGGACAGGGTCTATATTGTATTTTGTCTCTACCTAGATATTCAGTTTTCTTCTAGACCCCTGACCTTTTCTAAGCCACAAAGCAGAACTCGTTCAGATCTGTAAGGTACAAAAATAAACATAGGGTAAACAACAGCGGGTAAGGTACCTTTGGAGTTCAAGAAACAGAACTGTATATCCAGAAGTCTGTTTCTTGGAGGGGGGAGGGAATGTGGGGTGCTGGAAGGGGAGGAAAAATATAAATGAGGTTCTTATGTATTGATGTCCTCTTCTCAGATCTGCTACAATGGCATCCGATGACTTTGATATAGTGATTGAGGCCATGCTGGAGGCTCCCTATAAAAAAGAGGAGGTAAGATTCCCCATCTCACTCTTGGAATTGGGCTGGTAAGGAAAAGCACTTGTGGATCATCAGTTTCAACGTTTTGTGAATCTTCTTTCCCTGTTTGTTTATTATGTGCAGTGGCTTTCATAAAAGGCATAATCTTTTTTTTTTTTTTTTTTTTTTTTTTGCGGTACACGGGCCTCTCACTGTTGTGGCCTCTCCCGTTGTGGAGCACAGGCTCCGGACGCGCAGGCCCAGCGGCCACGGCTCACGGGCCCAGCCGTTCCGCGGCATGTGGGATCCTCCCGGACCAGGGCACAAACCCGTGTCCCCTGCATCGGCAGGCGGACTCTCAACCACTGTGCCACCAGGGAAGCTCAAGGCATAATCTTTTAGTAAGCTCTGCTGGAGACCGATACTCAAGGGCCATGCTTACAGAAAGGGCCCCAAAAACTGGGGGTGGAGGGGACATGAAGTTGCGGTGGGAACCAGTGCTTTGCTCACAGCTCTCAGTGACACAGTAGAAGGTCAGTGTATCTCAGACATAACTCTCATTTCTCACTCTCCAGGGAAATGTTAGTGGAACAGATGTTGGGGTAGCTAAAGGTTTGACTTCAAAATCTGATCTTTTTGGGTAGTTTCCTTCCTTCTTCTCTTATTCTTTTTGTTAGGAGATCCAGGTGCTTAGAAACTGTTTAGATGATTGAGAGCTTCGATTTCATGAGCTTTCTTCCTTGTCCACTTCTTTCTTTGCCCAATGGAATCTGTGTGTCTGCCACCTGGTACCTTGTGTCATTTTCCTGGCGAACCCCTCAGGATGAGCAGCAAACTAACGAGGTTGAAAAGGAGAGCCCTAGTAACACCACCAACAGCACCAGCTGTACCGGCAGCAGTGGCAGTGGCACCAGTGGGAGCAGCGCCAGTGGGGAGGCAGGCAGGTGAGTGTGGCCTGAGGAAAATGGGTTGGCAGCTTGAGGAAGGGAAGCAACTGTGTCCATTATAGAAACAGCCAGAACAGGGAGGTGGTTGCTGGTAAGACTTCTGACTTTTAGTAATGGCTCCACTGGGTCATGGGAATGATGGTGACCTGGCTTAATGATCTTCTAGTCTTCGCTTGCCAGTGTAGATTTGTGGATAGACTTGTGGATCAGTCCTAGCGTCGATGTAGTATTTCACTTGAGTAAAATAGCAAGAGGATCTCTGATTTGGAAACATGAGCTTTTGCTTGGTTTTGTGGGGGAAAATGGCCATTTCAGATGCCTGACAGCATTCAGGGCTCTGTGTAAACTGATGTCATGCCATTGCTGTGAACTTCTGCCATATTGTCTTCTAGGCTTTGGTCTTTCACTGCTTTCTGTTTCACCTTTGCTTTAGTGTCATTTCTTATCCTTGGGAGAGGTGATGAAACCTCAGTAGTAAGAGTTTATGCTCTCTTTCACAGGAAGAAGAGGAGTCGGAGCCATAGTAAAAGCAGGGATAGAAAACGCAGGTCAGTCATTCTGGGGCCGCTTGGGTTTTGAGAATTATAAATGGAAAGATACCAGGGAAAGCTATACATTAAAGGCCAGAAAGGTTGGATTGTTCTTTAAGGAGCTTAACAGTCATTGCCGTCCACAGTCGTAGTCGAGACCGTCATAGGCGGAGAAGCAGTCGGAGCCGGAGTCGAGATCGGCAGCGTCGTCACCGCAGCCGTAGCTGGGAACGTCGACATAGTAGTGAGTCACGAAGTCGAGACCGACGTCGTGAGGATCGTGTGCGCTACAGGAGTCCACCGCTTGCCACTGGGTATCACCTTTTGCTTATAAGATCACCTTTGTATCATGTTTTGGGGTAGGCAGGAGACCCAGTTACTGGAGGGGTGATACTCAGAATTGGCATGTGTGATGAGGTGCTGTAATCTGGTTTTCTCATGGTGGAAGACCCAGCACTGGGCCAGTGTGGATAAAGGTGGGTGACACGGTTTTCAGTTTGGTTGTTCTCTGTTCCGTAGGCGTAGGTATGGACACAGTAAGAGTCCTCATTTCCGGGAGAAGAGCCCAGTCAGGTGAGTGACAATGAGCACTCTTTTAGGGATTGTGAGTTATGAATAAAAAGCGGTTTGAGCCAAACCACAGGAATGTGTAGTACTTGAGGGTAGCTGAAGAATGATGACCATGTACTGGCAGGGAGGGTCTCGACGATTTTGCTCACTCTTTAGGGAGCCAGTTGATAATCTGAGTCCTGAGGAGCGGGATGCCCGCACGGTGTTCTGTATGCAGTTAGCTGCCCGCATTCGGCCTCGGGACCTGGAGGACTTTTTCTCGGCTGTTGGCAAGGTAAACCTCTTCCCCCTCTTAGTTGTCTCTGAGAAGCCTGTCTTCTATCTATCCCCCTTTATGCCCAATTCAGGATTTTCTTTTTGCCCTGGATAGGTTCGAGATGTACGTATCATCTCAGATCGGAACTCACGTCGTTCTAAGGGCATTGCCTATGTGGAATTCTGTGAGATCCAGTCTGTGCCACTTGCCATTGGGCTGACCGGACAGCGGCTGCTAGGAGTGCCTATCATTGTACAGGCCTCACAGGTGAGCAGCCTGAGAAATGGACATAAGAAGATGGAGATAATGGTGGTAGGTGTGGGGCATGACGCATCATTTCCTTCTTCCACAGGCTGAGAAAAACCGACTGGCAGCCATGGCCAACAACCTGCAGAAGGGCAGTGGTGGACCAATGCGCCTCTACGTGGGCTCCCTGCACTTCAATATCACCGAGGACATGCTCCGGGGCATCTTTGAGCCCTTTGGCAAAGTGAGTAGAAAGTGAGGGAAACCTCTGAAGGGAATTGGAAAAAGTGGGGAGGGCGAGTGTACCTTCTCGTTCTGTCTGACCATGATTAACCCATTGCGTGTTTAACAATGGCCATGTGGGTCCATGCTGGAGGAGTTGGGCTCCATCTCTGTATTCATACTGCTCAGGAGACAAATTAGGCACCATGAAATCAAATAATGGGGTCCATATGAAGTAAGATGAGTCAGAAAAAGTGTTTGGGAAAGTGATGGGCTTTATCTCATTTTTAAAATGATTTGGAGAGCTGTAATGGGTTGGTTAGAAAGTTAGAGGTATTTAGAACAATCTGGGTAGGGGACTTCCCTGGCGGTCCAGTGGTTAAGACTCCATGCTTCCACTTCGGGGGCGCAGGTTTGATCCCTGGTTGGGAAACTAAGATCCCATGTGCCACATGCTGCACATGGCCAAAAAAATAGAACAGTTTGGGTAGGAAAGATCAAAGGTGTGGCTTAGCCAAAAGATTATTGATTATTTTTCTCTATTCTGCAGATTGATAATATTGTCCTGATGAAGGACTCAGATACAGGCCGCTCTAAAGGTTATGGTTTTATTACGGTGAGTCTCTAGTCTTCAACTTTTTAATGTTAGTTTAGGTTTGTCCACTTGTCTGATTTTGCAGCTTAGCTTCATCCTCCTCCCATAGGAACTGTCTAAATGACCCATAAACCCTGGTGCCTGAAGCTTGGACTAGCCTTCTGCCCCTTGAGATGAGTGCATTGCTTGAGATCATGGCTTTGCTCCTACACTCTGTCAGTGGCACTGGTATGGGGTGTCCAGGAGGTCAACCAGCTTCCCTGGTGCTACAGCTTGCTCTCTGGGTAATAGTAACGACTCCAGGCTGCAGCTAAGCGGTTGGGGGCATGAGGGAGGTTAGGTACGGGCCTTTATAGATGTGCTTGATAGAATTGGTATATTTTCATGATGGGGTGGGAATAAGAAGGTATATACTTCTCTCTGGTCCTACCCAGTTTGAAGCAGTTTCCCCATTGAGAAATATCTTTATATTTAAATACCACTATAGGGAAAACAGTAAGGCCACCTAATAGTGGGCAAGTCTCACCTTTTCCTGACACTCCAACAAAATTGTTTCCAATTCCCATAACTGGTTCTTCCAGCCCCATGTGACTCCAGGCTAGGACTGGCTGCCAGCCACAAAGTCTAATTGAAGCTGATATTTTCTGGGCTCAATCTAGGCAGCATACACCCCCCCAGTTGCCTGCAGGGCAGAGGGGAGGTAGGTTGTGTTCTACCGTGGGAATTGCTCATCTCAGAAGTATCTGGTAAAAGCAAGCCACCTATACCACCTGCCTAGGAACTGTCAGTACCACATGCCAGGCCCTAGGACAGGTAATACCAGAGTAAATAAAGCCAGCTGTGCTGTTCATGGTGGCAAGTACCTTTTCTAGCTCCCTGTGTGTCTCAGATGCAGAAAGGCTTCTGTGGGGCCTTTTTGCCCTTGTGTTCCTGCCTTTTAGGTCAACACCCTTGACACATAAACAGCAGACTGGGAATCCTCTTTATGCCAGGCTGCTGCTAGTGCTGCTGCTGGAAGGGATGAGAGAGTAGAGGCCTTCTGGCCAGTGGGCCAGTGTCAGCCGCACTGGGGTGGGGTGGGAGTGGGGGTGCAGTCTCGCTTTCAGTACCAGGGTGTGCACCTTCCTGAGCCTGGGCTCTGGAGTTCCACGTTCCTGGTTCTTGACTAAGGACTGAAACTTACTAGTCCTGAGGGCTGAAATTAAAGCTCAGGAGCCTTGGATCTCCGCCTGTCTTACTTCCATTTGATATGTCCATTTGTGAAACAGCCTATCAGGCTGGGCTCCCTACAAATGATGCACTGTTAGGTTCTCAGTGGAGCTGGAGATTGAAAAGCGATTGCCCTTGAGTCAGCTGGAAAAGGTCTTTTTTAGAGAACTATTTGCGGGCATGGGGATCTTAGGTCACATTCCCTGGGAAAGAAAAGTTTGAGCCACAGTGAGCATGCAATTTTCATGGGACAGTAGGACGAGAGAGTATTAGTGGGGCTTTGAGAGCATGTCTGTGGCCAGGAGGTACCTGATATGACCTGGGTTTCTTGTAGTTCTCTGACTCTGAGTGTGCCCGCCGGGCCCTGGAACAGTTGAATGGCTTTGAGCTTGCTGGTCGGCCTATGAGGGTTGGCCATGTGACCGAGCGACTGGATGGTGGCACAGACATCACTTTTCCTGATGGAGACCAGGATCTGGATCTGGGATCAGCGGGTGGACGTTTGCAGCTCATGGCCAAATTGGCAGAAGGTAGGGCTTCTCTGCAGAGTGAAGAACATGGCGTTGAATTTTACATCAAGGGTTAGGACTTAACCTCGTCTTTTCCTCTGAGGCTCTGGAATCCAGCTGCCGACCACTGCTGCTGTTGCCCAAGCTGCTGCCTTGCAACTGAATGGAGCAGTTCCTTTGGGGGCCCTGAACCCAGCGGCTTTGACGGGTAGGCTTGGACTTGGGAAAGGGAGAGAAGGGTCGGGCCTGGAAGGCAGGAATGCTCTGTGCTAACTCCCTTGTCTCTCTTTGTTCCAGCTCTGAGTCCGGCCCTGAACCTCGCCTCCCAGGCAATCGCCTCCCAGTGCTTCCAGCTTTCCAGCCTCTTTACCCGCCAAACCATGTGAGTCTCAAGGCCCAGCTCATTTCAGTGTTCACAGTTAACTTTCTTTCCTCCGGCTTCCCGTTTACATCTTCTCCATGCCACAGGTAATTAGTGGCGCAGTCCACTGCCTACCTGTGCCTCTGGGTCCTGCCACTCCCTTCTCCACGTCTACCCTTCCATGGCCCCTTCTCTCCATTCTGTGGACCAAACCATCCTGAGGGTGTGAACATTGACGGTGGGGGAACTGGGACCCCCTGGGACACCAAGAAGAGCTCCTGCCCACCGCAGCCGCAGTGGGAATGGACTCTGGTGAGCAAAGCTGCCAGTTGAAGAGAACAGAATCTGCACTTGAATTGAACATCTGTTTCTCTGTATTTATCGTCTCCTGGGATGACCTTCCTTGCCCTTTACAACCACCTCTTACTGATTCCTTGATTCCTCCCCCATTGGGAAGGCCATAGGGCATTAACTGAAGGAACTAACCGCTCTTTGCCTGCCTGTACCTTTACTGTACAGTCTGTCACGGAAAACCTTTAAGACCTCTGGTCTGTGAGGACTTTGGGGTTTGAGGGAGTGAACCTTGAAAGTGCTGGCTTGCTGCTACAAGGGCCCTGGAAGATAGCACAGACGTGTGTTGGGAAGCCTGCCTTAAACCTTAGCTTGGGGCCAGAACTGCTACTGTGGGCTCAACATCTTGCTGGGAGGTGTGGGAATGATCTCTCCTGCCAGCCATTTTGGATGTCTTAGGGGCATTCGGGAGTTCAGTGAAAGGTGGGGTACCTTTCTGGTATCTTCCATCTTCCTTTGTGTAGTTGTCCTTCCTTTGGCCCAGGGTGGGAGGATGGAGGGGAGGCTGCTTCTCTCCACCACTTCCATGTGCCTCTGGAGACTGTGGGCTCAGGCCCAGCTGGGCACACGTGAGTCCTTCTCACTGTATTTTGTACCCTTGTGTCTGTGTACATAAATATAAATATATATATATATATATATATAAACTTTGTACAAAAGGCAGGTCCCACGGTTGTGGCGGCGGCTGCCCATGTGTGGTCTCGGTCCAGTGGTGTGTCTGTCTGACGTTAACTTCTCCTGAGCCAAAACCACTAATGGTTCTAGGGATATAAAACATTTGTAATGCTATTAAGTTTTCTTTTCTTTATTTTAATTTTTTAAATATCTGATCTTTAGAAAGAAAAACAGACAAAAGGCACACATGCCATCTGTATCTGCTTTATACTCCCGTGGTCTTTATGCCCCGTGGTCTCCTTCTGTCTTTATCTTGATTATCTCCAAACCTCCCTGCCTAGTGGACAGACCTCCAGGCTCCCTCTCTCTGCCTGGGGACAGATCTTGTCTTTCCACCAGATGGCAGTGTGACAGTAGCACATTCTGCACCTTGCTCTAAGGGTGTTTCGTGATCCTGAAGAGCTTAAGTACCAGAGAAGCCTTCTAAGCTCACCATTCTTACTTTGTTGAGCTCTGTACCCGCCTTTGGACCTTTTTGTAGTAGACATCCAGTCCAATATCCAAAGGCGTTTGGGCATTATACATCAGGGCTCCCCAGGCCTTAAGTCTGTCATTGTTTGCCCTTTCAGTCCCCCCAACTCTTCTTTCCAATGGCTTTGATAACACAGGCCTGAGTCCGATTGATGAATTTCCAGGGAGCTGAGTATTCCACACATGGCCCTTCCAAAGGTGAGGGCACACCTTCCTCTGCCTGCTTTGTAAGGCTTAGAACAAGGGGCTAGTCCAGAGCCTGGCTCACCAACTAGGGACCAACCAAAAGGAGAAGGTCTGAAGTTCAGGGACAGGGCTCTGTGGGCTTCCTCCATTCTTTACTGGTCTCTGTGCAACAGAATGTTGAGAGTGTATTGTCATGCTAAAAATTTGGATAATTGCTGCTAGGTTTTAACTTGTCAGTTAAGGCTTCTAAGCAGAATGATGGTTTTTTAGTGGTTAGCTTATGACGTTGCTCTTTACACTGCAGTGTTAAGTACCTGAAACCTACTTGTGGCATAAAAGGCCACTGGGACTCTGGAGGGACTTCCAGGCTGCTGCAGTCTCACCCACTGTCACCCCTACCCCTTCCCTGTACTAATTTGCTCTCTGGACCTGGGAGAAGGGAAGGAGGCCACGTTATTTTCAGGTAGGAGCAGCTGACTAAGGCCCAGTCCTTTGCAGTTATTGATGCAGCTGCTAAGGCAACCTGACCTCAGTGCAGACCATTTTTATGCATCCTCCTGAGGCTATGGGCCAGGCCTCCTCATGGCAGTCTTGAACATCTTCAAACTGTAGGTACCCCCAGGCCTTGCTTCCTGCCCTCAGGTGGGCCCCCCGCACTGCTCAGTTTCCTTATACTCCCATTCCTAGCTGCTTTGGCCTTCCTGCATTTTGGGTCCTTCCACCTCAGTTCTTCCTTGCTCCTTGTTCTTAGAGGCTTGCGTAGCTTTTTGCTGGGAGAGAGACAAGGGTGGAAGTAAGGGAATGTCAAAGACAACTTCTTTTCTAGTCTTAACCTACATAAGGTGACAACGTCTAGTGGGTAACAGCCAGTGTCACTGCGTGTGACTCAGTGCCTTCTTATTATTCATCCTTCTGTAGAGGGTGGTTGGAGTGGAGAGAAGGGGCAGTGAACAGCCTCTGGGCCCAGCCTAATGTAAAGGAGCCTCCCTCAACCTCCTGCCTGAGCATGGTGGCTAAGGTGGGAGTAGAGATGAGACTGTTGCCCAGGTCTGTTCCCAGCGCAGTTAGAATTTCCCCACGAGTCCTCAATTCTAAATGGGATTTTTCACTTGACTTTCGGCTTATAGCCTCCACTTCTCTCTTTTCTAAGGCAGTGGCATTCCTCCCTGTTCTTTAAACTGCTGTGTTCTTTACATTGGGATTCACCCTACTTCTTTCTTAGGCTCTGTGGGCTACCAGTGGAAGCAGGGCTGTGACCTATGAACCTTTAGTCTTGGTGCTTCTAAGGAAGGGAAATGAGCTAAAAACTTGGAGGTATTCTGTCACAGCCCCTGTTTTCTATTCAAGAGTCTGGTGCGAATCAGGAAGTATTACTTGGACAGGGATTTCCCTGGTGGTCCAGTGGGTAAGACTCCACGCTCCCAATGCAGGGCGGCCCAGGTTCGATCCCTGGTCAGGGAACTAGATCCTGCATGCATGCCGCAACCAAGAAACTTGCATGCTGCAACTGGAAAAAATTAAGTGGGGGGGAGTATTACTTGGACAGTGCGAAGAGGCTGTCCTGGCACCAAAAAGTGGAGCGGTTAACAATTAATGAGAATTTACGTTTATGCAGGATTTGGTGTGGGTTAGGCATTGTTCTAATCATTTTATATGTATTGAATTGTTTAATCCTCACAACGACCCCTCTGAAGTAGATTCTTTTATTATCTTTACTTTGTTAATGAGGAAACTGATACCCCAAAGGTTAAGTAACTTGTCCCCCGATAATGCAGTTAGCAAGTTTGGGATTTCAGTCCAGTCTAGCTTCAGATCCCTTGATCTTAATCTTAACCTGCCTCAGCAACACTGTGGAAGCCAAAGCCTTGGAGTCATGGGGAAGTGTCACTTTTTCTGTTTCTTTACTCATAGTTCTCAGTATATCCTGAATTCTTCCACTTCCATGTCTACTGTCTTGTTCTCTTTTCCTGCCCCTCTTTACTGGTCAAAATCCTGTCCTTTAAGACTGATGATTTCCTAGTTGAAGTTGATTTTCCTTTTCAGTATTCTTGGTCCTATGTAGGTCTTATTCTGACTTTATTTACAGTTCTTTGTAAACTCTGTTACTAGATGGTTATAGCTTGATGAAGCCAGTCATAGATGTGTCTTTTTCATTACTGGTTTTTTTTTTTTGCTGTACGCGGGCCTCTCACTGTTGTGGCCTCTCCCATTGCGGAGCACAGGCTCTGGACGCGCAGGCTCAGCAGCCATAGCTCATGGGCCCAGCCGCTCGGTGGCACGTGGGATCTTCCCGGACCGGGGCACGAACCCGCATCCCCTGCATCGGCAGGCGGACTCTCAACCCTGCGCCACCAGGGAAGCCCATTCATTACTGTTTTGTTTGCACATATTTCGTATCTGTTGAGTTGAATTAATTCCTCTCAGTTCAAGTCAGAGCCAGGCTTTCCAGAGGCTGTCCCTTCTAGCCTGCTTTTCCTAGCAGTCTCGTCCATTTCTTCCTCACCGCTGAAGAGAGGAGGCAGCTTTACTCTTTTTGGTGTTACCATGGTAGCCTGTGAAGCTTTCTAAAGTGCTGCTTGCCACCACGAGAGACTGATGTTTCCATGACAACCAGGTGAAGTCAGTAGTCATGAGCTGAATGCAGGAAAGGAGTTCTGATCTGAAACTGTGTGTCTGAATCTTCTGACTTCAGATATCCCCCCCTTCCCTCCCAACTTTTGCACTCTATATCCAGAATTGATTGCTTGCAAAGTGTATTCTTTTTTTTTTTTTTTTGGCTGCATTGTGTCTTCGTTGCAGTGTGAAGGCTTCTCATTGCAGTGGCTTCTTGTTGCAGAGCACGGGCTCTAGGCGCACAGGCCTTTACAGTTGCGGCACGCAGGCTCAGTAGTTGTGGCACGCGGGCTCAGTAGTTGTGGCTCGCAGGCTCTAGAGTGCAGGCTCAGTAGTTGTGGTACATGGGCTTAGTTGCTCCACAGCATGTGGGATCTTCCCGGACCAGGCCTCGAACCTGTGTCTCCTGCATTGGCAGGCGGATTCTTAACCACTGCGCCGCCAGGGAAACCCCTCAAAGTGTGTTCTTGGTTGAGAGAGCTCTGTGTGAGGTGAAGCAGACCAGTCAACTTAGATCGTGTGGGAAGATGGAGGCAAGGAAAGAGATGATCAAAGATCACTTTTAAAAGTTGGATGAGTTCTCTTGGCTCTCCGAGACGATCTGCTCTCAGGAGCCCTTAAGGAGTTGGGTGGAGTTACTGGAGACCCATTAAGCAGTTATTTTTGAGGGCAGTGGGTGGATGAGGTGCCTGAAGATTGGAAAAGAGCCAGTCGGTGCTGGATTGCAAGAGGGAAACAATGACCTTGGAAATCAGAGACTTGTCAGACTCTTGCCAATATACCAGAAAGGATGGGAACTTGAGTCAGCTTTCAAGCATCCTGAAGCCTACCTGTTTAAAATGAATGGTGCTGAGAAATAGCCTCCTTCTCCCACTTCCTGGGCCCAACCAGGGGACCTCCACCCTGTAGCAGAAAGATCATACTCTAGAACAACACCAAGTGGTTCCGATCTCTCTTCTGCCACAAACCAGCTGAGTAAGCTTAGGTGTTACTTCTCTAACTCAGACTCCTCCCTTTTAGAAAGGAGATGATAACAGTAGTACCTGTCTCGGGGATGTTGTGAGGATTCAATGAAATGATAACCTGTAGAGGCCTTAGAACTTGATAGCTTCCCATTCCTCTGGATGCCTACATACTTGACTTTCTACCTGACCTAATTCTCCTCCCCAACTTTGAGAATGCTCGAGATTTACAGGGGCAGAACTGATGGTGGGGCAATGGTGAAAATAAACCTTCATTGTTCCTGGGCTAAAGTCCCAGGCTTACAAGGTCCTAGGTCACACACAGTCAGGCTACCTTTCAGGAAAACAAATCCCACTGGTCAAATCTCTTTATACTTGAAACTCTATAATCAGGTTACAACCAGATGGTTTTGGAAAATCAAGGTGGGCCCCTCAAGTACCTTCAGGATACCTAGTGCCCTTTGCTTGGTCTGGCTAGGGAAAATCCCAGAGCAGTCTCTGTTATAGTCCTTTGCAAGCATCCCCCCCTAATCTCCCCCAAGCATTCCTATAGCACCTGTCTTTGTGGTCTCCAGAGCCTAGCCCTACCTACTCTGGCAGTTTCCTTTCAGAATAGTGTTTTAAATCAGCACAGGTCCTCTGCCTAAAGTTGTAATTTGAACAGAAAAACGGGAAACTGTAGTATAATACCACCCTTAGGCTTCAGTTGCCAATCTTCCCCCCAAAACTACCCAAACAAGAAATCCGATAATGGGTTACCTGTGAGTCTTGCGGGAGGCTGTTGGACTTTGTGGAACACAACTTAAATTTGTATCTCCAGAGTGGTGCCATGCTTTGAGAGATTAGCATGTTACATGGTTGCCTGAATAAGGGACCAGACACAGGTTGCAAAAAAACATTGCTTCTAGGGCTTCCCTGGTGGCGCAGTGGTTGAGAGTCCGCCCGCCGATGCAGGGGACGCGGGTTCGTGCACCGGTCCGGGAAGATCCCACATGCTGCAGAGTAGCTAGGCCCGTGAGCCATGGCTGCTGAGCCTGCGCGTCCGGAGCCTGTGCTCCGCAACGGGAGAGGCCACAACAGTGAGAGGCCCGCGTACCGCAAACAAAAACAAAAACAAAAGAAAAACATTGCTTCTAAATCAACTATACTCCAATAAAAATTTTTTTAAAAAGAAAAATAATAATTTTTGTAAAAAGCATTACTTTCCACTGCTCATTTGTATAATCATGAAGATATTTGCATTTTTATCTAGTCCTCATGATTATCCTACAGGATAGGTATAATTATCCTCATTTTATTTATTTATTTATTGGCCACGCCTTATGGCAGGCAGGATCTTAGTTCCCACCGGAAGCGCAGAGTCCTAACCACTGGGCCGCCAGGGAAGCCCTTATTCTCCTTTTATAATTGGGAAGAGCTGAGGTTCAGAAAGACAAGAGAGGTTAAGAGTGACTTTCTCCATAGACTTCCATCCAGAAAATAGTGAGCCTGAGTGCCAGGTAAAAGGCTTGCACAGCCCCATTGAATTTATATTCATGCCTTGAGTTTACAAGGCCACCAAGCTGTAGAGTCATGACATCAAGACTCAAATTCCTTGAGTATTTCCATCAGAGAGCCACCAGGTGATAAAGGACTAAGAAGCAGAATGCTCTTGTCTGGTTTTGGGACCCTTTGACATCCTCCCAAATTTTGCTTCCTTCTGTACAGGGAGGGTCTTTACCTCATCATGTGGCAGGCTGCCCACCATTTCTCCTGTACATTTGCTCATGTGGTTTTGCCGCAAGACATTTCTTTTCCTTCTTTCCCCCATCTATCTATAGCCTATTGTATAACCTTCAAGGCCCAGTTCCTAAAACATGTCTTCCAAATGTTCTGTCTCTTCCATTCAGACTCTTAGAGCACGTGATATAGCTTGCAGTTAGATAGTCAGAATGTGGTATAGTTTGCTGCTGTTTTGGCCATGGTAGTGCTGCCTCCAACTTGGCCTGTCTCTCCAGCTCAGTTGTAAGCTGCTTGAGGGCAGGGATAGTGCCTTATCTGTATTTGTTTTCTCTGTAGGGCCCAGCACAGTGACTGGCATATGGCAGTACTTGAGCAGAGCAACAAGCATTTGTAGATGAAGGATTAAAACGTCCAGGAAGATTTTACTTAGACTGATGTGGATTGGAACAATTAGATTAATAAAAAGATGTATGTATGGGTGGACTTTCTGGGGGTGAGGATTTAATGCAGAAGACTTGCGGAGTGTCCTTCCATGACTCCGGCAGTCCTTCAGAAGAGGAGAACCCCTGTTCCAGTCTCTAAAGAGGGTTAGATGCAGCAGGGCAGAAAGTCCCAGTTGTAAGCGGAGGCCCAGAGCAGAGGGATAACTTCTAAGACAGGACTGGCCTCACTTCTGGCCTCTCAGGGAGAGAACACCCAGTCTATGCTCTTGGCCAATGAGGAGGCCTTGTGGGCCAGGAGGCCTGGGGTTAGTAGAGGTTGGACAGGGACTGGGCTGATAAGGGAGCACAGACCCCAAGTCAAAATTACAGTGGTTAAGAGGAGCACGGGGCTTCCCTGGTGACTCAGTGGTTAAGAATCCGCCTGCCAATCTGCCTGCTCGAACCCAGGTTCAAGCCCTGGTCCGGGAAGATCCCACATGCCTGGAGCAACTAAGCCCGTGCACCACAACTACTGAGCCTGCGCTCTGGAGCCCGCATGCCACAACTACTGAAGCCCGTGCACCTAGAGCCCATGCTCCGCAACAGGAGAGGCCACCGCAGTGAAAAGCCTGCACACCGCAACAAAGAGTAGCCCCTGCTCTCTGCAACTAGAGAAAGCCGCGCGCAGCAACGAAGACCCAACAGAGCCAAAAATAATAAATAAATAAATTTATTTAAAAAAAAAAAGAGGCGCATGAGGGCAGAGAGGATCTTACCTGGCACAGGCAGCTCAGCATCGGGCCCCTTTGCTGGTCTCATGCCAGCGCAGATCAGCAGCCTGGGCTTACTTTGCCTTGATCAGAGGGAGGGAGAAGAGTGGCTAGGATCTCAGAGAAGACCCCACCTCTCCCAAGTCTAGCAGGAGTGGGGCTTCAGCTTCTGTCTGTTCTGAGCTCTTTCCTGTAGGCGTCTGGAGGGAACACACAGATGGGTCGGGCTGATGGAACTGGCTGGGTTGGGGGGAGGGAAGCTTGTGGCGTGTGTGGCTCCCCTCATGGGGGAGGTCCTGCTGTCATCATCTTTAGACTTCTGCCACATGAAAGGCACTGGGCCTTCTGGTTCCTCATTCTCCCCTCCTGCCACATTTGACCAGTGGTGGTACTCTTCCTTTAGAAAACCCTTCTCCCTGGGCAATAGCCACTACCAGCTCAACCCTAGTTCCTCCACCACTTCTTTGGCAGCTGCATCCCCACCTTCTCTATCTGCCTGTCCCCAGGATTCTCTCTTTGGTCCCTCTTCTTTCTCTGGAACACCAAAGCTTTGTTTTGTTTTAAATGATTTAGCTTAGGGACTTCCCTGGTGGCACAGCGGTTAAGAATCCGCCTGCCAATGCAGGGGACATGGGTTCGATCCCTGGTCCGGAAAGATCCCACATGCTGCGGAGCAACTGAACCCATGCGCCACAAATACTGAGGCTGTGAGCCACAACGACTGAGCCCTCGTGCCACAACTACTGAAGGCTGCATGCCTAGAGCCCGTGCTTTGCAACAAGAGAAGCCACCACAATGAGAAGCCTGCCCACCGCAACAAAGTAGCCCCCGCTCTCCGCAACTAGAGAAAACCCGCGAGCAGCAACAAAGACCCAATGCAGCCAAAAATAAATAAATTTATTTTAAAAAGTTATTTATTTAGCCATAGTTAAAAACCCAAAAGGTAGAAAAAAGGCATGCAGTGAAAAGTAAACCTCCTACACTTGTCGTCCACCCACCCAGTTCCCCTTCTCAGCAGCAGTCAGTACCATCCCGGCTTGTGATTTGTTGGGTCACAGACCCCTTTGGAAATCTGATGAAATTCATGAACCTATTAGACAAATGCATGACTGCACAAACGCATCAGATTGTACCATTTCACAAGAATCACAGACCCCTAAAACCCATGTGTGGTTTGAGGCTAAGGATCCCAGCCTGTATTGCACCCTCTTAGTCTCTCCCTTAGTGGGTCCCTGGTGCAAAATGAAAATGCAGGGTTCCTTCTTCAAGGAGCCTCGTTCAAGTGACAGCAGAGCATTAAACTAAGCATGGGGCCCTGTGCGACTGCCCTGCATCTCATCCTTTCCTCTGGCTTTTCTACTACCATTGGTATGGCAATTATTTTCCTATCTGTGTCTCTTGCCCTAACTTGTTCTGAATTTCAGACTCAGCTGTCCAGGGATGTATTTCTGAGCATCTCAAACTCAAGAGTCTCCAAAATGGAGCCATTTACCGGCTACCTCCCCTGCCCCCTAACTCCCAGTTCCTCACCATCCTCCCATCACCTGCAACTTCTCCCTGTCTTTATACCCAGCCACTCAGTTGCAAGTCCCACAGATTCTGACTGTAAGTTCCATGCCGCCTCTCCTTTCCCACTGCCATCTCCCTCAGTGTGGTCCTTCATTACCTTCCATGTGTATTTCTGTTATTGTCCCCTAAACTCATCTCTTCAGGCCTTGCCTCTGCTGCTTCAGTCCATCTCCTTGCCTCCCCTTCCCAAAGGACCAGCCCCATCATGTCACTTACACACTCAAAACCCTTCAGTGACTCTCACTGCCTACAGAATTGGGCACAAACTCCTTTGCCTGGCATTTAAGGTCCTTTGCAATAGGGCTCCCAAACTTCTTTTCAGTGCTCATCTCAGCCCTCCTCTTCATGTCCCTGAGGTTTCAACGCAACTATAGGACCATCTGGTCCCTTAACGCGCCCAGTGTGTTTTCCTGCAGTTTACAATTTGCACTGCCGCTGTTCCTGGTCCCCAGAGTTTAGAGCTGGCTTACGCCACTATAGCCGTGTAATTTCTCTGGCCCTTTTACCACAGCCACTGCCCATGGCTCTGCCCAGTGTCCCCTGCATTCTTTCTACTGTCCCTCTCCCTCTTCCCCTCATCCTCACTGAAGGGGAACCTCAGATGTAAGGCTGGATACAATCACCATTAAGTATCAAGAAGACGAGAGTGCAATCCCAGCTCTATTGCTTATTGACCTCAGGCAAGTTACTGTTTCTTCCACAGTAAAAGAGGTAGTGACACCATATAGTCATTAAAGAATTGAGATAAATAAAGTCCTAAGGATAGTGTCATTATTCATATCATCGTCTCATCACCTGTGCTGGGCTGGTCCCCCTTGGCTCCTCCCCAGCTGCAAGGACTCAGGAGACATCTCATCCCTCTTTCCATCGAGTTCTGGGAAGTTGGGTGGGGTAGAGTGGAGGCCTGGCCCTCAGGTGCTCGGGTAGCTGTATTGTATGTCTAGGGGTGAGGGGAACTGCTGCCTCTGCTCTTTGTTCAGACTCTTAGCTCAGGCAGCAGCAGGCGTGGGCGTCCCCAGGGGAGGCACTGACAGCTTCAGTTCTCACAGGGACCTTGCAGGTGACAGCTGGGGAGGTGCAGGCCAACCCTATCACGCCCCAGCTGATGGGCCTCCCTGTTGGATGTGGCTCCACCTTGAAGCAGCCCAGGCCACAGCTGAGTGTACTTCTAGGCGCAAAACGTAGCCTCCAGGGCTTCCCTGGTGGCGCAGTGGTTGAGATGCGGGGGACGCGGGTTCGTGCCCCGGTCCGGGAGGATCCTACATGCCCCGCCTGCCGATGCGGGGGACGCGGGTTCGTGCCCCGGTCCGGGAGGATCCTACATGCCGCAGAGCGGCTGGGCCCGTGAGCCATGGCCGCTGAGCCTGCGCGTCCGGAGCCTGTGCTCCGCGGCGGGAGAAGCCGCAGCGGTGAGAGGCCCACGTACCGCAAAAAAAAAAAAAAAAAAAAAAAATGTAGCCTACAGCGGGCTCCTTGCCGGTAAGGGGTAAGGTGATGGGGACTTGGTCACCGAGTTACCAAATTAATTTTAACGGGTCCCTGCTCCTCTCCAGGTCTGTTTTTTCATTGGCAAAGGGACAAGCTGGGCTCCGTAATCTTTAGGGGCCTTTTGCCCCTTGTTATGACTACTCCAGGACTAAGTCAGTTCCGGAGTCTCCCTAGAACCGTTACAGACAAGAAAACTCAGGCTCAGAGGAGCAAGGAACCTAAATCCACCCATCCCTTCCGTGGGGGGATTTTGAGAACAGAGGGTCAAAGTAAGCAAGTGCAGTAGAAAAATTCTTTATTGAAAAGGGAAGGGTGGCTGCCTTGCTGGTGCCTCCTGGGACCTGGCTAAAGGCGGGTTGCCACCGCTCAGCTCTTCAGGCAAGTCTCTGCACACCTTCCCCTTAATAACCTTAAAGGGGAAGTGCTGTGGTAAATCACAATCAATTCAGAAGAACAGCGCTTCCAGGCCCTTGCCTTTAAGAACTTCTTAAAGGCAAAGTGCACAAGTGTAGCGGATCAGAGCCAGGACGCTTTAGGAAAGTCTCAAAGAAGCGGCTCCGTGTCTTTACCTTTAAGGATCTCTTAAAGTTGAGGCATATTCGCGCTGAGTACAAAGGTGGAAAACTGTAAAGGAGTTTACAAAGCACTTTTCCAGCTCTTGCTTTTAGCATCTCTTTACGGGAGAGGTGGTCAAGCGTGAATTAACAAAAAAACAAAATACCTCGCAGAACTACTTTCCTCCCCGCCCGCCGGAAGCCGCCCCGCCCAACAGCCGCTGCACGACCCCCGCGGGTCAGCGTCCTCGCCTTCCAGGAGCCCCGAGGCCGGGAGGTAACCGGAGAGCGCGCGGAGCGGGTGGGGCGACGCCTGCCGGGGTCCGGGGGCGGGGGGCCCGGCTCCCGTAGTCACACCGGGGCGTCCCGGGAGTTTCTGGTTTCCTAGACTGTCTTCACAGAGGAAGCCGGACGGGGGCGGGGCGGGGCGAGGGGGCGAGCGGGCGAGCGGAGGGCGCGGTGACCATGGCGACCGCGGTGACCATGGCGACCGCGGTGACCATGGCGACCGCGGTGACCATAGCGACCGCGGCTCAGAGAACGGAGAGGTCGTGACACGACCTGGAGCGCTGCTTGAAGAACTTGGTGTTGCGCGGCACCAGGTTGGCAAGGAAGCGCTTGGCCTTCTTGGTGAGGCTCTCGCGGCGCGTGGGCGGCGCGGGGCCCTCGGGCCTGCCCCACTCGGGCTGCGGGCCCCCAGCGCGGTTCGGGCCCCGCCGCAGCCGGATCTGGCGCACCGCTCCCTCGAAGAGCTCCCGCGTGTTGTGGTGCAGCGCGGCCGACGTCTCGATGTGCTTGCAGCTCAGTGTCCCTGCCAGATGGCGGCCCTCTGCAGGAAGGGACGTGTTCAGGCGCCCGCCCGCCCACCCACGGGGCTGCGCTGGGCCCGGGGCCGGGCGAGGCTGGGCCTGGGGGGCCCAGGGCGTGCAGTGGAAAGGGATTGGGGCAAATGGATCTCTTGCAACTGATAGAACAAGCAGGGATTAAGTGGAGGGCGGTGGTGGTGTGGAGGGGGAGGGAGGAAGGGGCCTTGAGAAGAGGTGAGGGGGAGGAGAAGGGAGTCTGGGGTCCTAGGCGTGGGCATTGAGAGTCTGCCCCTAGCCTGGGGCTAACTGCAATTTTGTGCACCCAGGAGGTTAAAAGTCCTTATGGAGAAGAGATGTCCTGGAAGGGAGAGGGTTCCCTGAGATTGCAAACATGGATGAGGTTCAGGGTACTCACCCTCCAGTGAGACCTCCCGGGAGCGAGCCAGGTCACTCTTGTTTCCAACGAGGATGACAGGCAGGTCATGTTGGGGCCTCCCAACCCTGAGCCGTAGTAGGGTCTCTGGAACTTTGGAGAAGGTTTGTCGATCGGTGACCGAGAAGACGATGAGAAAGGCATCCCCCGTCTGAAGGCAGTGGTCCTGCAGCCACCCCCCTGCATCCCCCTGCAGATGGGCAGAGAGTCGTGGAATGTCAGGGCTGGAGGCATGGGAGAACCTGCCCAGCACCTTACACCTCAAGGATGAGGAGCCAGGATGTGAGGGAGAAGCCACCTGCTTAGGACACAGAGCTAGTTAATGGCAGAATCTCCATACTCGGGGTGCGTTTGTGGAGGAGGGAGAAGATTGTAATGTGAGCTCCACATGGGCGAATGGGGGACATAGGATCCTAGACAGCCCATCCTACTTTCTTATGCTTAAGCTCTTAAAAAATGAATGCTATTCAAGTGTGTGTAATCTGGCCTCTCGTTTCTGCATAGTAATCATTTATGTCCAAATATTCACAAGTCCTCACTTTTTTCCCCTTCCCTGACATTACAGAGCCCTGAGCTTCTGTCCTCTCAGATCAGGATCTTCTAGGCTGAAAAATGTACAGAGGGGGTCAGTTTCAGGGTGTTCAGCCTGGCTTGCAGTTGCAGGGTTTGTCGAATCCAGATCCTAACTTTCCTCTGGGTCAGAAGATCCTGGAAACCAGACAGCAGCTCTCAATACCATGGTGTGTGCATAGGTGTGAGCCTTTGCTCTCTGAGACAATATATATGAAAGGTCAGGTTCCACTACATGTTAAAACCAGGGGCTGTAGTCCCACCAGCCTTCAGCCTTCAGCCATACTTTGCCCCTCCTCAGCTCTCCCAGGTTTCATCACCTGCTTGCAGCCACATCTTAGTTCTCACCTGTTCCCAGATGTCATAAACAACTAGAGTCACTTCCTCCTTATCCACCATGATGCGTCTCTCATAGGTGTCCTCTGTTGGGAAATAGGGACAGGGAATAGAGCCCATTAGGAGGCTCCCCAACACCTGTTAGACCTGGTAACCAGGGATGCTTTAGATCCCAGCCCTTTAGATCCCTCCCTCCAGGGAGGTTGCCACAGAAAGCATTGAAACAGTTTCTCTTAGGTTCTGGCCTCCAGGACTGTTCATGCCTTGAGCTCTTCCATCCCTGACTAGGGCTCCAGAGGCACCCTCAATTCTTGCAGGGCTCCCCCAAATACCTGGGTTCTCCAGCTCGTGAGCACTGTCTCCCTGGAGACCACCGAAAGTGCCTGCTAGGGTGCTCTTGCCCACGCCGCTCTCCCCCACCAGCATGACCTTGAATATGCCATCCTTTTGGGTGGGGGCTGCCTCCCCTGAGCCCAGGGAGTCAGAGGAGCCAGAGGATGAGGCTTGAGGTGGCCAGTCAAGTTCATCTACAGCCTGGGCCCGCCGCAGCTGGTGCTTGTAGGGGACAGGCATACTTCCTCTTCGTCTGGGGGCCCCCGGGGCAGGGGGTGGCCCGCCCCAGTCCAACCCTGCCAACAGTTTCTCTGGCTTCTTCAGCAGTGTAGCATCTGCTTCTGGGGGGGCAAAGAGAAGGAAGCTATGAGTGGGGTATGCCTAGACACCTGCAGAGGACTCAGTCCTGGCTGCTCCAGCCTCAGAGGCCCAGTCCATGACCGTGACCCAGAAGGAGCTGAGAATCTTTGGTCTGACCTTCTTCCACTGAACTCCACCAGAAGCCTGAACTGGTGGGGCTCCCAGGGGCTGACCTGAAGGCTTGCCCAGTGTGGTTCTAGCCACAACCCATTCAAAACATGCCCCATGCAGGGGAGGCACCTGTGTGCAGACTTGCACACCCACTCACACTTCACACTGACACACAGGCACACCCCCAGACTAGGCCTCTGGCCGGGGGCTGCCCCTCCTTCCACCGGGAGGCCCTGCCCCCTCCTGCTTCCTACACTGATGATCCCCACACAGGGGATGAACTGAAGCTGCTGCCCAGGTTCTGGGGTTGGGTACTGATAGAGTCAAAAACTTTGTGGGGAGTCTGTTCCCAGGGAAGGGCCTTTGCTCACTGAGATGTGTGTGTTGGGTCTCTATGGGTGTGTTAAAGGGGCTGCCTCTTCCCATGGCCCTGTAGGTAAGCATACCCCAATGCATGTCTGTGTGTGAGAATCCTTCTGCACCCCTGGCTGTCCCTGTGAGTCTGACAGAATATTGTGTTCCTCGTGAGGCTGAGGGAGGGAGAGAGAAAGGGAGGGAGGAGGAGAAATAGCGAGAGAGCAGGAGCAGGGAGAGTGACAATGCACGGGCCAGGGTAACTGGAGGAGGAACCACAGACATAACAAAGGGGGATAGAGAGAGGCTGGAAATAGCCCAGGATCAATACTTGACTGGCAGCCAGGGCCTCCAGGAGCCAGAGAAACCCTCAAAACGGTTCCCCAGGGTAGCCCCCTGCCCGTGATTCCCAGGCTTGTGGGCTGCCCCTCGTCTTTCCCCCTTCCCTCCTGCCTGTCCCAACCTCTTGGGAATGAGGCAGACCTAGGGGCTAAGTACCAGTTTCCCCAGGGAAGCCCTGGGTGATGGGTGAGGGGACATTTAGGCAGCCCACCTCTGTCCCCTAGCCCCGCACCTCATACGAGCCCCAGTCCTAGTGTGGGCAGGAGGCTTCCCCACTTCCTGAGTTGCTCTTCCCCTCTTGCTGTTTGCGTTCGAGCTCCTTCAACCCCTAGTTCTGACCTCCCCACCAAAGCTTCAGCTCCCACCCCCATGGTTGCAGCCAGCACCTGCCAGCTCAGCCCTCACCTGGTGTGGGCGTCCCTGGCGGGGAGGCCTGGTGGCTGCTGGCGGGGCAGAGTGCTGTGGTTTCTGTGTCCGTGTCCATGTCGGTGTCGAGGTCCGTGTGCATCCGTGTGCGTGTGCGTGTGCAGCCTGGCGGCTTGCAGCACCCGCTCCCTCACTCAGCAGCACTGTCAGCTTTTCCCTTTAAATACCACCCCCCCATGCCCTCCCCCTAGACACCTGGGGAAACAGTCCCACCCCCTGATGAGGTCACATATGCTAATGAGCCGTGATGTCAGCGGGATTCCCTCCTTTCTGCCCCCCCCCGCCCCCTTTTCGTCGCTTCCCTCTGGGAGCACACACACTGCGGAGTCTGGTTAAGACATGAACAGAACAAAGTCAGAGGGGCAGAAGAGATGGGTTCAGAGAAGTGGGGTGAGGGGTCAGTGGGCAAGGGAGCTGAGGATGGGAGGAGGCAAGGACCCAGGGCCTGGGTGGTCTTTCTCCAGGAGCCAGGACTATGTGTGATTTGTCTCCGTATCCCAGCCCCTTAGCCCAGTGTTCAGCCCAGAGTGGGAGCTCAGTAGCTAAATGGAGGGGCTAAAGGAAGAAACCAAAAAAGACGCAGGGACAGGAGGACAGCCACCCCGCCACCAAGCTTCTCTGCCACCCCCTCTTCCCCATATTACCCCTTCTGGGCTAAGGCCCACAGCAGTACCCATTTCCCGGCCTGGCCCCTAGGCAGATGGGGGCTTTGAGGAAGGAGACATGGCTGCTTTGTTTGGCAGCTTCATTTTTTCACTAGGTTCAGGTGGGTACAAACCATTGTGGGGACTTCTTCCCCATCTCTCCCTCCCTGCCTGGCCCACCAACCTCGTGTTAATCAGAGCAGGAAAAAAGGGAGAGACAGCTAGCCCTCTAGAAGTTCCCAATCCCCAGTGCAGGTGCCAGCCCCCTTCTCAGTGCTCTCTGGGGCAGCCCCAGGCCTTCTGGGCTACACAGGGCAGACACACAATGACACCTACCTCTGGGGCAGGAGGGAAGCCAGGATAGCGGGGCTCCTTTACTGCTCCTTTTCTGCCCGGTCCCTTTCCCTTCAGGCTCCCACTCTTGTCTTCCCGGTGCCCCCAAGGACCCAAATACACATTCCGATTTCCTGGCCCCTTCTCTCCCCATTTTTGCCAGATGCTGTGCTAAGCACCTTCCTGCATTCTCTCCTTTCATCCTCATGACCCTGAGGCTCAGAGTGGTGGGTGAGTGGCCTGTGCCCCAAATCAATCATGCAGCTGGAAAATGGGGACACCAGGATTCCCACCCAGATCTTTCCAATGCCAAAGACTGTTTTTCGTCTCTATGCTATGCTGCCTTCCTTGTCTTAAATATTCCAGCTGTCTCCTATTATTGGGGACAATCTATATTGCGATCTTCAGTGGACTTTTCCAATTGAAGAAGCAAATAGTGATCTAGGGATTACTAGTGCAGTGACGCTTCACTTATGTGGAGGTCAACTACAGGGTAACGTTGTGGGGTCTAGAGGGAGCAGAAAGAACTCTTAAGCAGCTAGTCTTCATGTGCTTCACTCACTGGACAGACTCTACAGTCCTCAGTTACAGCCTACTTGTTCTTACTTTATTCACAATTTTAATGTGTCCATGTGTGTTCCTGTGCTCAAAGATTAGAAGCACATTTACAGCAGCTAGTGACCCCTGATAGCTTGGTAGCAAGGGAAGCAATATCACAGAAAACTTTTAAAGCAGTCGTAAGCATTTAAAAAGTGGTCCAAGGTCACCTGGCATTAAGGCAAATTGCTTTTCTGACACTGTTACAGCTTCTGAAAACATTGCTGCCGAGGTTTTTGGTGTCTATGAATGATCCTCAGCTATCCAGAAGGATTTATAGTGCGGATGGGCTGAAGATGAGTGTAATGTTTTAGAGTGATTTCCTTCCAGAATGAGTTTTTTAAAAGTTTTAAATTGTAAAGGGTTGAGCTTTATGTTTCTGGAAAACTCATTTAGGTGGTAGAATTCATTTCTATGATACTAGATAAGAGTGTCAGTGGCTGGAGACCCCAGTGAAGATTCTTGACCATGACTTCTGCCTGCCCTCAATCCAGCCTTAGGCCATAGATGCATGCTTGGTTTCATCTTGAACCACCATCTCTCTTGTCCCACTGGTAAGAGGCTGTGCACTTGCCTAGGTCAAGGCTCCCTCAGGAATTGGAGGTCCTGTGTAATAGTGGGACAGACTGAGATTTGGAACCGAGCTGATCCAGATTTAAGTCTGCCTCTCAGTAGAGACTGGAGCAGTATTCCTCTGAAGCTGCTCATGAGCCTGTGAATTGGGGCTGTGATGCCCACGGCACAGCCTTGTTGTGAGGGTTAGCTACGTGTGATAAAGGGTTTGGCACTCAGCAGGTTGCCCAACAATTTGGTGCTCCCACAGTCTCAGGCTGTGTGGCTGGGGGTCCCTTTCCCCTCCCAGCGTGGCCTGGAGCTTGGTTCAGGCCCAGATTCTGCGCCTTAAGGACCGAATTCTGGTATCTGCTCAGATTTATCTCAGATTTTCAGCCTGATCCCCATCTCATAACTGAGATCACCTCCCTCCTCCCCACCAAGGGCCTTTGCATGAGTCCCACACCCCCGATACTGGGCACCTTGGACAGTGGTGTCTATCCTGATAGGATCTGAAGTCGCCTCATTTCTTTTTCCTTGGGCCGTGGTGAAAATAACTTGGGTGACAGCCCCCTAGTGCCCCACCCTTGCCTGGGTAAGACCCTCTATCTTAGTTTCCCCATTCTGCCTGTACAAGGTCAGTCCCCTCTCCCCGCCACCTGGGGCTTCACTGTGGCTGACAAAAACGGTGTTACTGCTTGCACCTCGTAGATCACACACCCAGCACGTAGAGGAATCTTCTTTCAGGCCCATAAATCTACATGCACAGGGCTTCCTAGTGAACTCTACCTTCAAGTCCTCCCTCCAGCATTCTGAAGCGTTCCACCATGAGGAACATTCTTCTACCTTAAATCTCTGTCCACTTTCAAGTTTCAGATACCCCTAGGAGGTGAAAGGTCTGGAGCAGGACAACGATGAGGATATCAGGCTGAAGGTTTCGAGCTGGCTACGGAGAAGGAGAGGAGCAGGGAGAGGCAGAGGCCAGGTGATGGAGAGGCATGGGAGGGGAAATCAACATTCCCTGCCTCACTGTTTCCACTGGGCCTAATGCTGGTGGGACCCAGTGATTGTTTACACTGGGGAAGGCAGGCCCAGAGGGAGAACAGCAAGCAAGGATGAGAATCTCTGGAGCCCCTTCCCCAATCTCTGGAGAGGGCGTGGAGTGAAAGGTGCTTGAGTCTTCCCCAAGTCAAGATGCCAGTGTCCCAGGACTGTACTATGTCCCCTCGGCCACTTCCCTAGGCTCCTGCTTGCTGGGAGAGGGAACGGTATGCAATTAGTGCTGGGTGTGAGGATGCTGGCAGTGTGTCATCAACAGGGCCCCTCCACCAGGGAGGTGGGGATAGGCTGGGCCAGGCAGGAAGGGTAAGGGAGCCTAAGGGGGAGCCCTTTCTCCGGGGACTGATTGTTAGGGAATGCCTCAGCTCTGCTCCTGTGGGCATCACACCCACTCCCACAGGCTCTTTCTAAATCCTTTGTCCTGGCTGATTTTCCTTTTAAACTCTGGGACCGCTCTGTCAGCTTGCTTACCACAGGCTGGGTCCCAACATTTCTCACAGATCATTCCCCCCTCCTCCGTTACCCTCTCCAGCTCTATGGCTCTGGCTATTGCTTGTGTTCCTGCGCCCCTTTCTCAGGAAGTCCAGGGTCCCTCTTACAGCCCTAGCCCTTACTGTCCCCTTAGTTTGCTTATCGTATGGACTCTCACCTCGCCTAAAATTCACAATTCTATACCAACTACTGACAGCATTCTTTAGGATCTAGTTTGGGCCCTCTTCCAGGAAGACCTCTTGGATCTGGCCAAGGTGATGCTAGCATCTTCACACCCTGAATGATTATGATTTTTCTCTGGATGCATCTTTGCCCACTTTGAGGCATCCTGGCTGCGAGTTCATCTGTCTTGCCTAGGACAGACAAAATGCCTGGTAGGGTGGAGGATGGAGGGCAGGAGTGTTTCACCAGGGACAGTCTGCTTCTGTGATTAGTGCTCTGCGAGTACTCCATAAATGGGAAGTTTCTCAGCTGCAGGGCCCAGCGGGCTCATGACTTCCGGCCTGGCGGTGAGTAAGGACGCTAGGTGCTCACTGCTGGTGTCAGTCACTGTAGAGCTGGGCCCCAGGCAGCGAGTGGAGGTGGAGAGGGTTAGTCTTAGGGTTCCTAGAATTTTCTTACCCTCTGAGTGGTATAAAAAACAAGGATGGGTGGTTGGAAGATAAATAGGAAAAGGCCAGGAGGTGGAGGGCAGAGCAAAGGGCTTCATAGGGAGGAGTAAGGTGAGGGGAGCATAAGCTGAGATGGGCAGAGAGGCGGGGCTCATGCTCACAGCTCATTTACAAAAATCTTAAATTTCTGATTCCTTTATTTTCAACCTTGGCTTCCTGGACAATGACCTGGCTATGGAACAAAAGCATTTGCTGTGCTCTTTTTATGAGCTAGGCCTTGTGGGAGGGATCACCATTGGCAAAACCCCAGGGCCTGCCCAAATCCTCCCCTTGGGGGCTGGAAGTCTCCAGCCAATTGGCATTCTGGTCCTTAAGGCCACTTTTGGGTGGGTTTGGCAAGGATGGAGTGTCCAGGCCTATGACCCTTTAAGAACTTTACTTTTTAAAAACAGCCACCCAAATGGTGGTGGTGTGGGGAGAGGGTAGTGGAGGACTGTGGTCTCTGGCCATGCACAGAGAGGGGGCTCTGTGTGAGCCCTCTCCCTGCCTGAGGGACACCTAACTTTATAGCAGCTACATGGGATCCATGGGAGGCCCATCAGGTGCCCTCACACTGAGGGACAGGGAGGGAAGCAGTGGAAGGGAAGCTGAGCTGCCCTCTACAGGGTTGCTGTCACTGTGAATAGAGCACCCAGGGGAGCCAGGTCACCTCACGCCAGCAGTGGCTCATCTTCTGCTTCAACCACCCAGACCCCGGGCTCAGCCAGTGGCACCAGCAGCACATCGTCCTCATCCTCTGGGGACAGGACTGTTGTGTGGGGTCCAGGTGGGGCCCGGGTTGGTCCTGGGGGCCGCAGGCTGGGCAGGAGGCGGCCTCGCAGGGCCTGTACCACTCCAGACAGCAGTGATGGCTCCAGGGGCGCCGCAGGCAGTGGCCCTGGGGCCTCGGGGACAGTGGGGAAGGCTGGAGACGTGCTGGCAGGTGGCAGTTGAGCCTTTACAGGCAGTGGGGGTGCCTGTTCCCCATCCTGCCCACCCACCGCCCCGCCCTCACGGGCTGGACCTGTGCTGCCGTCTAAGGTCTCAGGGGGAGCAGCAGAAGGTGTGACCTGGGATCTGGTCTCAGGGGTCCGGGCTGGGGGACTGGTTCGCGGAAGCAGGCCCCAGCGGCGGAGACGGCGCACCAGGCGGCGCATAGAGCGGCCCCGCTGGCGGCGGCGGGTGCCTGAGGCGCCCCCTGGAGTCATGTCTTGGCGCAAGATCTGTAGCAGAGAACGCAGGTTGCCCAGCACGGAGTTCTGCAAGGAGAGGATGAAGACACCAGAGTCAGAGGGGGTGGGGACGGCCAGAAGCCTGAAAGAAGGAAGGGCTGGGAGTGGGAGGTAGTCCGGCTGCGGAGGGTGACTTACGTCATTTGGGTTCTCTGTAGGGAAGTCCTCTACAGGTGGGATGGCGCCCTGGGCAATGAGCTGCCCATAGGAGGGAGGCGCCTGCTGTTGCACAATCTCGGCCTCTGTCCGGGAGAGGGGGGCGAAGATGCTGGAAGGGACGAGGACGGCTCGGTCACGGGTGCTGCTCACCAGAGCCGCCTGCCCCAGCCTGGACAGGCCTCTTTCTTCTGCACCCAAGCCAGGGCACCCGGAGCTAGGCCACGGCTTTCCAAAGTCATCTGACATCCCCCTCCTTCCTTGAGATGGCTTTCAAGATCTAGACCGGTCCCCCTCTCAGAGAAGCACGCCTGCCAAGCTAGACAACCCTAGGAGCCAACCCAGAAGCTGGTCACCAGAACCCGTCCCCAACGTGGGCGCCCTCTGGACTTCTGTGGCTGCACAGGCCCTGTCCCGCCCTCAGTCCCCACGCCTCTACTGCCAGCTGCATTCCCACTGACCTGTACTCCTGGGTACGAATGGCATAGAGCTTGCAGGTGCAGCCCAGGGCAATGACCAGCAGCAAGCCACACACGAGGCTGCCGATGACCGCGGCGGTAATGACCTTGCGGGGCAGGGCATAGGAGCAGTCCCACTCGTCGCTGCCGTCAGCGCAGTCTGGCTGCCCATCGCACACCCACGTCTCATACACGCACTTCTCGTCCCGGCACCGGAAGTTGCCAGGCTGGCAGTGCCGACAGCGTCTCTCGTCTGCTCCATCAGCACAGAAGGTCTGGTAGTTGCAGCGGTCAGCAGGCAGGTAGCAGGCTGTGGCACCGGGGGTGCCAGCGGCCCCACAGGGGTAGTGTCCAGGTGGGCAGCTGGGGCAGTTCTCCTCGTCCGTGCCGTCGGCGCAGTCCCATGAGCCGTCGCAGCGCTGTGCCTCGCTGTAGCAGCGCTCGCCTAGGCCCTCGCTAGCCCCCAAGCCAGAGCCTAAGCCGCAGGGTCGGTCCCAAGGCAAGCAGTAGCCCCGCACGTGGTAGGTGGCATTGAAGCCCCGACCGCTGCTCCAGGCGACTGTGTGGTAGTCCACTGTGGCCTGGCCGGACAGTGTCTCCACGGTGACAGCCTTGCCATTGCTGAAGTGGGTGAGGCTGCGCAGCAGCCGGAGGGTCTCGGGGGGCCCAGCGCCATCATACACGTGCACTGCATCTCCATAGCTCAGGTCCAGGGCCGTAAAGCGCACCGCCAGGCGCCGGCCATCATGGGGGTCCAACAGCCAGAGGCAGGACTGGGGGTGGGAGACTGAGGCCAGGTGTGAGTATCCGAGGGAGGAGAAGACCCCATAGAAGTCTTCCAAGGTGTGATTGCAGGGTGGGGTGGGGACAGGGCCCGGGGTCAGGTTGGGGAAGGGGTCTGAACTGCAACCTGCCTCGTCAGATCCATCGCCACAGGCATCGACCCCATCACAGCGCTGGACCAAGGGCACACAGCGGTGGTTCAGGCACTGGAACTCTTCCTGCAGGCACATCAGCCAATCTGCAGAGGCACCATGGAGAGGGGCTGTGAGGCACTGGAGCTGCCAGGATCCTCCCCTCCTCCCTCAGGCTTCCACTGCCTGTTCTAGTGGCACTACACTAGACACTACTAGGCACTACTACAGACAGCCCTGTCCAGCCCACCTTGGCTGTAGGAGAGCAGGAAGCCCTGGCCCATGGGTGCTCTGGCCCCAGCATAGCTGTAGGTGATGGTGACGTTGCCTCCAGGAAGCTGCAGAGGGCTGGCAGGTGCCTCGCACAGGGAGATCTGTGGCTGGATGGGGGAGCGCAGGATTAAGCGCTCTGAGCCACAGGCCAGACGCAGTTTTTGGAACCTACAGGGGTGAAGGAGAGCAGGATGTAAGATATTCTTTTTTTTTTTTTTTTGCGGTACGCGGGCCTCCCACTGCCGTGGACTCTCCCGCCGCGGAGCACAGGCTCCGGACGCGCAGGCTCAGCGGCCATGGCTTACGGGCCCAGCCGCTCCACGGCATGTGGGATCTTCGTAGACCGGGGCACGAACCCATGTCCCCTGCATCGGCAGGCGGACTCTCAACCACTGCGCCACCAGGGAAGCCCCCATAAGATATTCTTGACCACTGCTGGCTTCTTCCTCCCCCAGTGTTGTCAGGCCCGTTCTACTCCAAGAAGCAGGAACACCTGCTTATCCACAATCCAAATAGCCAAATGAAAATGGAGTTAGCCAAATTCCTTTGTGATCAAGGCAAGAGCCCTAACAGAGGCCTATGGCACCATGAGACCATGAGTACATCCTAGAGCCTTCTGGAAAAACTGCCTTGTGTTCTGGACTGAGTTAGAACAGATTCATTGCTTTCCTGTTGTTGCAGCACTGTCACCCGAGTCTGGTGCTAGCAGTAACCGGCAATTACCATACAGCTTAATTAACCAGAACTCACCATCCCCTCCCAGTGCCCAGTGGTGAGACCTGAGATCACCATGGCATTCTGATCTCTCTGCCCCAACAACCTCTGCCCAGATTGCCCTCTCCCTTCACCTACCCTTTTCTGGGTAAATCCATGGGAAGTGAGCTGTGGGAAGCAAATAGCTAGGTACTCAACATGGGCCCCAACCCCACGGCCCACGGTTGGAGGAGCCCAGGGAGACCTGGACTGTTTAAAAGATCTGGGGAGGGACTTCGCTGGTGATCCAGTGAGTTAGACTCTGCGCTCCCAATGCAGGGGGCGTGGGTTCAATCCCTGGTCGGGGAACTAGATCCCCTATTCCACAACGAAGAAGCCCGCGTGCCGCAACTAAGAGTCTGTGTGCCGCAACTAAAGATCCCTCATGCCCCAACGAAGATCCCACGTGCCGCAACTAAGACCCAGTGCAGCCAAAATAAAATAAATATTTTTTTAAAAAAAAGGTCTGGGGAGGCTGAGGAAGGTTCTAAGCTGATGAAGGAATAGATTTGAATCCCAGGCAAGGATGTGCAATGGATTGAAGGACTCCTCCAAGCAGCCATATCAGAGAGAAAGGACTGTTTCTAGAGGAAAGGACTGTTTCTGTTGTCCTTCAGAGATGACAAGACCCAAGCTAGATGTCCACTCCAGGCAGTTCCAATTCACCATGGAGCAAGCCAGGCTTTTAGGGAAGACTAGGCCAAGTCTAATTCTACTCTTCCCCCTGTTGACAGGGATGGAAGTTCCATGGAGAAGATCCCTGAAGTCTTTTCCATGGTAGAGGAGGAGGGGTGGGGGAAAGGAATAGGGTCTTGCTCTGCTTCTCACCTGACCGTTACCGTCTGCTCCTTGCTGCCCAGGATGAGCCAGGTACAGTTGGCAGGGGAGCTGCGGCTGTCCCGGCCCACGGGCCTCTGTAAGGTGCCCTGCACTTCCAAGAGCACTGCCGGGGGGTCCTCACAGGCTGGAGAGAGAGAGGAAGGTAGGGACATCGGTTGAGAGCCTCTTACCATGCCACGCCTCCTCCAAGGGCCTGGGTTCTTCAGGAAGGAGCACAGAAACTCCCCTGCCCCAGCGACACACACTCTAGAGGCATAGTCTTCAGCAGGCCCCTGTCTCTCCACACTCATCATAGTTCCCCCTTAAGTATCAACACCACAAACAATATGAGGTCTGCTTTGTGCCAGCCACTGGGCCAGGAGGAACCGGGAAATACTGTTTCTATCCTCAGGGAGACTACCTTTTGGCTAGGCCGATCAAGGATGGATATTTGGGGAAAAAATACATAACTACCGGCTGAGGGCTTATGCTAGGTCTCAGTTTCTCCATCTATAAAATAAAGGGTGGATGAGCTCCACTCTAAAACTATGGTAGGTACTAGAGGAATTCAAGGCAGAGAGAGTTTTTCTCTTGGGTCCTGCCTCATTACCAAGCCCATGGGACCCCAGGGGCATCCTCTACTCACCAGGATTTGGGAAAATGATCCTGTCTGGGTGGGCCACAGCGTCTCCTAGAGGAAGAGCGAGAAAGGGCAAGAGTCACGCTTCGGAGTTTTCTTCACCTGAGCGAGTCAAGTAGGAAAGGGAGCCATCTGCGGCTTCCGGGTAGTTTACAGGAAGGGGTGGTGGAGCAGAGGAAGGCAGCGGTGTGTGACCTCGGAGGAAGGTCCGGCAGCAGGGCCTATGGAGTGGGTACGGTGATCTACGGAAGCCAGAAGGAGGCTGCGGGCTGAGGAGAGCGGCTAGAGAGTTCCCGGGGATTGGGGCAGGCAGTGCCGGGCACGGGCAGGCAGGGTAAGGTGAGGGGCCACGTAGGAGGAAGGGAGCTAGAGCCCCTGGGCCCGGTGACAGCCCTGGGAGCGGGTTGCCGGGCGAGTAGTCTCGTTTTCGGTTTCTTACCCAGGAGGAGGAGAAGGATGGCCGGCAGCATCGTGAGCCGTCCGCAGGTGCAAGAAAAGTCCCGGAGCTTCGGTGGTCTACCCAGTGGGGAGGCGGCGCCACTCCGGGCGTCCTGGCCTCCCAGTGTCGCCTCCCTGAGGGGCCTCCATGGCCCGGGCTCCTCGACCGGTGCTCTGGAGGCCAGGGCTGGGGGCGGGTGGGGGGCGGAGGCGTCCCGAGCGCAGGGGCGGTGCCTCTCGCCAACTTCGGAGTTGTTTTCCCCGGCTGCCGCCTCGCTCTCTCCCGAGGCCGGCCCCCGAAGCCCCGGAAATCGGCTGAAAGACCGGCGCTGGGGCGCGCCCTCGCCTAGAGCCGGCCCGCAGGCCGCAAGCGCCCCGGTCCAGGCCTGGCCGCCACCTGCTGGGGCTTGAGGCCACTTCCTCTTTGGGCCAAACTTTACCGACTGTCAGCCCCCAGGGCCGGCCCGGGCGCTGCTCAACTTCTCCAGCGCGTCCAGCCCGCGGAACGCGGCAGGGGAGCGGGGAAGGAGGACAGGCGGCTCGGCACAACGCCCAGTCCCTCGCTCAGTCTGTACCCCCGCCAGCCCAGGGGTTGGAGGAGCCCGGGCGGAGGAGGGGGCGGGTGACGAGCCTGGCCCCACCCCTGCCAATCAACGCACTCTCCGCCCACCCGACCGTCTTAACGCCTTTCCGGTCGTGCAGGGTCTTGTCACTTGGGCTTTGAAGGCGCTCAGCTTCCACTTTTAACTCTGCTTTGTTTAGTCCTTTCCGTGTAACGTTAGTTACAGGACACGTCTGTCAAAGGGCAACTGCTTATTCCGTAACTGTCATGTCTTTCCTTTGAATCCTTAAGCTCTCAGTACTTTTCTTGTCCCAGTGTCTGGGATGCGGTAGCACTTTTCTCGATGAGCCTCTATTATAGCAATTACCACACGGTGTTGTAACTATTTGTTTACTCTTTCCCGCCCCTGCCCCTCCCCTGCTGTGGAAACTGAAACTTCCTGTAGGCTGGGGCCTAGACTGTTTACCTTTGTACCCACAAGGCTTCTCTCCTGCTGAGACACTGTAATTCAATAAAGGAATAAATGTGCCTTCCCTTCTTGCTGGCCTTGTGACGTTGAGAAAATTGTTTAACCTCTCTGTGCTTCTCAATTGTAAAATGGGGTTAATAATGTACAATTCCCTCTTAAGGTTATTGTCAACATTTAGGGAGATAATACAAGTTGAGCATCTAGGGAGTGTTTCATACATGCTAGCAATTATTATTATTAGTCACAAGAGATATTTCTAATTTATGTGGGCTTGGGTTGCATGTTTCTTGTGGCACTTATAGGTTATAATAGTAAACAATAACAATAGCAAATAGTTTTTGAGCTTTTTTTCACATTTCAGGCACAGATCTAAGCACTTTTCAAGTGTTTGCTCTTTTAATCCTCTCCACAATCTTGTGAAGTGGTTATTACTGTTACTCCCATGTTACAGGTAAGGAAACTCTGGTACAGAGGGGTTTAGTATTGCCCAAGATCATGGATCTGGTAAATGCTGAAACAAGGGTTTGAAACTAGGCGATCTGGCTTTGGACAGAGTGTACATTCAGAACCTTACTACTCTCGCCTCTTTACAAATGGTACAAACAGTTTTCTGTTCATGACATTTGTTGTTGACATCAGTTTTGATGTGTTCAAAACTGAGACCTCAGCAGGGCCTGAAGCCATAGACTTGGCCATAAAAAGTCCTTCTGCCACTTGGATCTTGGTCCCATGCCAAGGGAACTTGGTTCCTTGGTCTCTCTCTGTTCCCTACTATAGCCCTTGGGATTAATGAGGGGTGAAATAGAACCCTAAATGTGGGAGGAGGATGTTGAATAAAGGGAAGCAGGGCAGAGAGGTTGGGGAAATTAAAAATACTTAAGTCCTGAAAGCGATCATGGAAGTTTTAGTTGAGTGCAGGCTGTGTTCTCTATGCTGGGTACTTAGCAGATGCCTGGAACTTGTAAGAGTTCACTTTAACTTCAAGGAGCTTACAGAATAGTTGGGAAGAGAGGTCAGATATATAAATTTAAAAAGTCAGCCATGGGGAGTACTTGGGAGTGGGCTTGTGGGGAGTTTAGAAATGAATTTAGAAATAAAACTGGAAAAGTGGTGGCAAGATGGGAAGAGTTGTAAGGGGCAGGAGGAGGAGGAAGAGCCCATGGTCTGGAATGCTGAATAAACTAAGATTTGAAAAAAAAAAAATCAAGATCTAGGTTGGGGACTTCCCTGGTGGCGCAGTGGTTAAGAATCCATCTCCCAATGCGGGGGACACGGGTTCGAGCCCTGGTCCGGGAAGGTCCCACATGCCGCGGAGCAACTAAGCCCATGTGCCACAACTACTGAGCCCACGTGCCACAACTACTGAAGCCCACGAGCCTAGAGCCCGTGCTGTGCAACAAGAGAAGCCACCGCAATGAGAAGCCTGTGCACTGCAACGAAGAGTAGCTCCCGCTCGCCTCAACTAGAGAAAGCCCACGCACAGCAATGAAGACCCAACGCAGGCAAATAAAAGAGTGAATTTGAGCCAAAAGAAAATAGGAAGAAGTGAAAGAGAACCTATAATTAGTTTAAGCTTTAATTCGTTTAGTGATTTTAAGTGTCCAAGCCCATATATATCACACTGTAGACCAAGTCCATTTAGAAATGGGTCTGTGGAGATGTTCTTGGAACTCTGAGAAATTGTGAAAAGTAGTGGAAGTACTGGAAAATGGGCAGATATTTGGTTTTCAAAATGCCAGTACTTTTTTTTTTTTTAAATATTTATTTATTTTTGGCTGCGTTGGGTCTCCGTTGCGGCGAGCGGGGGCTACTGTTCGTTGCGGTGCACAGGCTTCTCATTGCGGTGGCTTATCTTGTGGAGCACGGGCTCTAGGTGCACGGGCTTCAGCAGTTGTAGTGCATGGGCTCAGTAGTTGTGGCTCACGGGCTTTAGAATGCAGGCTCAGTAGTTGTGGCTCACAGGCTTAGTTGCTCCGCGGCACGTGGGATCTTCCCGGACCAAGGCTCGAACCCATGTCCCCTGCATTGGCAGGCGGATTCTTAACCACTGCACCACCAGGGAAGTCCCACCAGTATCTAACTTTGATAGAGTACTCACCATATGTTTGGCACTCTTCTCAGCACTGCACATATATCATCTCATTTAATCCTCACCGCACCTCCAGGAAGTAGGTGTTATTTTTGTCCTCATTTTATAATTGAGGAAACTGAGTCACAGATAGGTTAGATATCTTGCTCAAGATCAAACTACTAGCATGTGCAGCAGCCAAGGTGCTCTGGTCTGAATGTTTGTGTCCCTCCCGCCACCCCCAATTCATCTCTTGATTTCCTAACCTCCAAAGATGATAGTATTAGGAAGTGGGCCTTTGGGAGATGCTTCGGTCATGAGGTGGAGCCCTCAGAATGGGACTAGTAAAAAAGGCTCTAGAGAGATCCCTAGCCCTTTCCACCATGTGAGGACATAGAAAACACTGGCTGTGAACCGGGAAGAGGGCCCTCGCCAGAAGGTGACTATGCTGGCACCTTGATCTTGGGCTTCCCAGCCTCCAGAACTGTGAGCAATAAATTTCCCTTGTTTATAAGCTACCCAATTGGTTGTATTTTGTTATAGTGGTCTGAGTGGACTAAGATGGAAACTTGGTACTGAGAAGTTGGGGTGCTGTTGTTACAAATACATAAGAAAGTGAAAGCAGCTTTAGAACCGGGTGATGGGCAGAGGCTGGAAGACTGGAGGTGCATGCTAGAGAAAGCCTACATTGCTGTGAATGGACTGTTAAGAATGGTTCTTATGAGGTCTCAGAAGAAGAGAGCTACAGAGAGAGACTCAATCTCTCAAGAGAATACCTAAGTGAACAGATGTTGGTGGAAATATGGATGGTAAAGGTTATTCTGATGAGGTCTCAGAAGGAGATGAGGAAGATACTGTTGGAAACTGGAGGAAAGGCGATCTTTGTTATAAAGGGGCAAAGAACTTGGTTGAATTGTGTTCATGTCCTAGTGTTCCGTGGAAGGTAGAACTTGTGAGGAATGAAATTGGATATTTGGCTGAGGAAATTTCTAAGCAAAGTGTTGAAGAAGCAGCCTGGTTTCTCTCGGATGCTTGTAGTAAAAGATAAAAATGATTCAAAGGTGGAATTGTTCATCAAAAAGGACACAGAACTTAAAAATTTGGAAAATTCTTATCACTATCTAACATACTATATTTTACTCACTTATCATGTTTATTCCCTTCACCACACACAAGAATATAAGTTCCATAGGGGCAAGGATCTATTCTTTTACTGGTGAATCCCCAGTGCCAAAGGCAATGTCTGGCATAAAGTAGTCAATAAATAAATATTTGTTGAATGAATGAATGAATGAATCAGTGACTGCCGATCATAGGCATCACGTGGCATCACGTGGATTATGTCTTTTAATCCACTCAACTACCCTTTGAATTATTGGCCCTTTTTTTTTTTATTAGCCCATTTTAAAGATGAGGAAATTGAAGCTCTGGGAGGATACACAGCTTGCTGAAGGGCACCCTACCAATAAGTCATAAAGGCTGGATCCAAATCCAGATTGTGTAACTCCAGAGTCCTTGTCCTAACCACTGTGTGGTACTGCTTCTCTGGGAAGCTACATTTTAAAAGACTGACAAAATGATTTAATCCAGAGGAGGGTGATAGGAATAGTGAGGGGTCTCTAAGCTGCTCCGTATGAAAGCTGTTTATGGAAGAAGAAAGGCTTTTCACCTAAAAAAAAAGCTTAACTGTAGTGAGCGTTTGTATATATGAAAACTAGATCCAAATATTTGAAGAGCTGTAGCGTGGAACAAGAATTTATTTATTCTGTACAGTCTGAAGGGCAGAAACTGGAATTAACGGAACAAATAAAGATAGTCCCTGCTCAGGGTAGAGGAGCTGAAGGCACAGTTAGGGTTGATGCAGAGGGATACCAGCCCTGGGCTTTCAGGGCTCCTTGAAAACCCTGTGACTTGTGGATTGTAGGATGGCAGAAAGTCCGGGAAGACAAGAGCAAAGGAGCTTCTCAAAGCAAGCTGTGTTAGATGCTAATACAAGGCCAAAGAAAGTGAAAGCACCCCCTGGGGTGGGAAGAAAGGGGTCACGAGGGCCTTTTAGGGAGAAGTTTCAGTAAATGCCTGGTTGGGATGCAGACATAGAGGTTGGGTTAAAAAGAAATGACTGGGGAAGGAATACAGACAGCTTTTGGAAAACCTTGGCTTGAGACAAAAGGGGAAAATGAGAAAAATCTTTCAAGACTGCAGCAGAATCCAGGAGAGCTTTTCAAGATGGGGAAACCTGTGTGTTTGAAGGGAATGGGGATTGAAGACTCTACCATATGTTGATGGGAGTAAGTTTCCTTGTGCTTTGGAAAGAATGAGATGCCGGGTCAGGGACACCCCTTGGAGGTTTGAGAACCACCTCAATCATGTCCATTTTGGGGGCCTCGGGTGTATAAAAAATTAAATACTAAGACTGTTTTCAAAATATTTGGTGTATTTTATTTATTATTTATTTATTTATTTTAAAAAATATTTATCTGTTTATTTTGGCTGCACCAGGTCTTAGCTGTGGTATGCAGGCTCATAGTTGCGGTACTGCGACACGCACGCGGGATTCCCTGACCAGGGATCCAACCTGGGCCCCCTGCATTGGGAGTGCAGACCAACCTGGGCCCCCTGCATTGGGAGTGCAGAGTCTTACTCACTGGACCACCAGGGAAGTCCCAATTTGGTGTATTTTTTAAAAATTAATTAATTAACTTATTTATCTTTCTATTTTTGGCTGCGTTGGGTCTTCGTTGCTGCGCACGGGCTTTCTCTAGTTGCGGCAAGTGGGGGGGCTACTCTTCTCGTTGCGGTGCATGGGCTTCTCACTGCAGTGGCTTCTCTTGTTGCGGAGCACAGGCTCTCTCAGTGCACAGGTTCAGTAGTTGTGGCGCACAGGCTTAGTTGCTCCACGTCATATGGGATCTTCCTGGACCAGGGTTCGAACCCGTGTCCCCTGCATTGGCAGGAGAGATCTTAACCACTGCGTCACCAGGGAAGTCCACCAACTTGGTGTATTTTAAGTGTTTATATTTAACAAATGAAAACTTTTAGCATAAATAGGCAATAATATAGTGATAATCACAAAACACCTATAGGTATTTTTATGAACTACAAAATTTAAGAATTTTATAAATGTAAGACTGGGATTAAAGGAGTCTCCCAGCCCCAGGGTGCAGATGACTTTAGGAGGATGAGTCCATGTAAGAGGCCCCCCAGGAGGCTTGGGCATGACCTACAAAGGCCTCAGAGAAGTGGCACAGAAATGTCCCATTCTTAGATACAGGAGTCGCAGAGGCCCGCTTGCCTTGGCCAGAGGGAGCTCTGTTCTAGCATTCTGAGGTCCAGGAGTGCAGACCCACCTGGACAAGCCCAGGGGACAGGCATCCTGGAGGGATCAGTGTCTGAGGCGTCCACCGGAGGGCAGTGTGGTAACTCAGAGGACAGGACTCCAGTGCCCCCTTTACTTCCTCCCGCAGACCCTCTGTCCTGCACCCCTTCCACTCTCTCTTCCTTCCTGGAGTTATTCGAGGACTGTTCACCAACCCCCAGCACAGGCACAGACGACGGAAACTGACTTTTCCCTCTCTGCAGCTGGAAGACTAAGGCTTGTCATCCTGTCGCGCCCATAGTCCCACCGCTTTAAGTACAGGTGTCCTGGGTTGAAGCATGGAAAGTAGAAAGGGGGAAGGGACAGGCCGGTGGTGTCCTTGGCCCTGAGCGTTGCTGGCTTTGCCCCCACCTTTCGGTTCTCCGGGCTTGGCTTGCAGTGCCAACACCGAGCACGAGGGGGCGCTACCACCCTGCAAACCCTCCCCAGCGGTCTCTGCTGCAGAAGGGGCTGTGCCCAGACAGAGAGGATGGGGTGGGCGTTGCTCTGGGCCCCTTCTCCAGCTTTCCTCCACCCAGAACTTATGTGCAGTTTTGTGCAGGCATGGGGTGGGGGTGGGGGACCTCTGGAGCACAGACAAGTAGAGTGGAGGAGGACTCTGGGGACACCTGGCATGGAGCTTAGAAAAGTGAAGGGAGAGAGACCTTCCTGCTGGGTGCTCCAGGGTCCAGGTGCACGCTGTCCTGGGAGTGCAGCCTGGAGGATTGGTATTTCCAGAAGAGGTAGGCCAACACAACCCAATACCAACCATTCCCTGATTAAGGGCAGGCTCTGGGATAGGGCTGGCACATAAGGAGGGGGTCTGTAGGGACAAAGCCATTGTTCTGGAGTTGCGAACCTCTTCCCTTGATATATTTTCTTTCTTTTTTGAACCTTTTAAAGATTGATATGAAGTATACAGTAAAATTCAAAAAAAGTACTAAACTTAAATGTACAGCTCAGTGATTTTTTTAAACCTATAAATTTACTATGTATACACATGCTTATTACACGTGTATAGAATACTTCTGTATTCACAACTACAGCTGTTAACCTATGTATATCACAGCTCTCACTGGCAATTCAAGTCAGTAAACATTTATTAAGGGGCTCCTGTGTGCCTAGCACCATCCGACTCTTTTGTAAGGAAGTGAGGACAGAACGTTCGGCTGGTGGCTGTGATGGGGTCAGTGGTATTATGAATCATAGTCATTCTTCGACAGAACTATACCACCCGTGCCTTGGAGGGCAACGGCTGCCTGTGTGATCTACCTGCAGTGCCCATATTTTTGGAATCCAAAATGGGAGCAATTGTCTGCTGTGTCTGTACATACAAACTCCTGGAACCTCAGGAAGATATCATCGGATCCAGGATGTTGGGTGAGGGCAGCCTCGCTCCTAGCACAGAGCCAGGCACAGAGTGGCCAAGGAGAGCGTTTTTGGGAATTGATCTTGCTCTCTGGCCTGGTGCTACATGTCTCTGGAAGCTGGGCGAAGGGTGAAGTCTTTGACCATAGGCTGGATCAAAATGAGCTGGAGCCTGTCACATGCGTGTGAATCCGCTGGGCCCTTCGGAGGCACCCATCTTTCCCCCGCTTTGTGGTCAGCCTGGCCTTGCTCCACCCAGACCCCATCCTGCCTCAAATCGGGGAAGTGCCCCTAGCGGGAAATCAAGTGAGTGGGCAGGATGTGACCCATGGTGAGGCAGCTTCCAGACGTGGCCCAGTCCCTGAGTCAATGAGCTGCTTCAGGCTCTCTGAGGAAGTGCTTCTTCCAGGTCACTACAATGTGGACACCTCTCCTTTCCCCTCTACTGCCCCTCCCTATCCAGGTGTGGGTCTTTGGGTGCAGGAAACTGGCCTCCTCCTCCTCTAAGCCACGAAGGCCCATTGGAGGAATAAGGGACCCTGCGGAGACCTGGTCTCAGCCTGGAGGCAGGGAAAGCTGCTCCCTTGGGGTGTGGTGACGGCCCTGGCCTGGGGTGCCCGATCGATCCTGTCGTGCAACCCGGGCTCCAGGCCTGCTGAGGGACAGAGGAGGACAGAGGGGGCTGGGCCTGGCTGGGGAAGGCTGGCTGGAAGGCACCCAGCCGTGGCCCTGGGCCAGGGTGGAAAGTATGTGTGTGAGCTCATTTGGAAGGTGGCTTCTGGCCAGTCAGGCCTGCCTCCTTTCCAGGCCTTGGCTGCCCAGCCCCCTCGAAGAAGGCTGCCTCTGGGTCTCCCCAGTCTCCCAAGACTGTCTGAGTGAGGAAGGCAGAGACCCTCAGGCTAGGTGACTGTTGGGAGTTGCTCTCCTAAAGGAGGTGAATTCAGATTTGGGGCGGTGGGTTGGATGGGGATACAGGGACTTCAGAACAATGGAGCAACCTCACCTGGGGTTCCCCGGGGCCTTAAGGAATGGGAACTGCCCTGAAAGCCTCCCCCTCCTGCCAGGCCCCTGCCTCAGACTTTCACCACCCGAATCCCTCCCCCAGCTGCTGCCTTTGTCCCATTCACTTCCTCTGGCTTCTGAGTCCTATGCCTCCTCCATCCCCTCAGAATACCTGTTCCTGCCCCCAAGAAGGAAGGTGACTCCTGGCCTGGCCAAGAGGACTCCTGAGGAAGAGCCCTTCTCCCCTGTGCTACCGCTCCTGCGACACAGCACAGCAGGCAAGCACACACATGCTGACAGATTCCGCAGAACACACACTGCCATGCAGACACCCAGCTACATGGAGTCCACAATGGAAGAGACACTCAAGAGACATGGTCAGAATCTGCCTGTACAGGAAAAAAAGTCAGACAGACCTGGGTTTTAATTTTGGACTACTGAGCTGTGAGCTTGAGCAAGTCTTATCTGGGCCTCAGTTTCTGCATCTGTAAAATGGGGCAATGTTTGTGCTTTCCCACCACCTCCCCTTAGCTGGAAAGGGAAGTGGGAATACAGAGGGTAAACAAAGGACTGGGAAGGCTGTCAGATTGTGGGGAGTGGGGCCCGGGAGAAGGACAGGGAAGGACCAACAGAGCTGGCCAGATTGTACGTGGGGGTCCCTCCGCTCAGTCCCCTCTCCTCTAGAGAGTCCAGCTCCTCTTAGATCTTCCCCTCCCTTCCCATCCCGTGGACCCAGCACCTGGCTGGCAGCCTTGCAGGCATGGGCCCAGCTGGTGGCAGGAGCCCCGAGAAGGGAGTCGATGTCAAGGGCGTCCATGGATCCCCCAAATGTGTGGGGTGCAGCGATGGGCAGAGTATAGTCCAATTTCCTGAGAGCCCGCTTCTCTGGGTTCTGCCCAAACCTCCTTGCAGATTCCCCTTGGCTCCCTCCTGGCTGCTCTAACTCACATGTGCTGCTTTCGAATAAAGGAACTTGGAACCATAGAAACTGGGTCAGGCCCAATGGACAAAGCAGGGTAGGGCCAGTGAAAGCAATATTTGCAGGTCTCCCGGGGCCTTCTGCTCTCCCCTCACCCAGCCTGACCTGGTGGTTCACTCAGCTGGGGCCCGGTGGGGTCCCTGGGGCAGCCTCACTGGGCTGGATCCCTCAGACCCAAGGCATGTCAGAAGCACGGGACCTTGCAGCCTTCACCCTGCAATTCTCCCAGCTTGTGAAGCCTCTTCCACCTCTTCCCCCTTTGTCTCTGGTCCTCCATTCCCATCTCTCTCCCTTGGCTTCAGAGAGAATCTTGTGATTCCAGAATCAGGGCCAAACAATTTCCTCGTGATGGGGAAACCACACTCCAGACGCCAGAGCCCTAGGCTCCCTCTCCTCTTCCCTCTGGCAGTCCCCCCTCCCCACGCTCCTCCACTGGCTCCAGCTGTGTTTTGCAGAACTCCCACTGGATAACATCTGTAATTGCCTCCAGATGTGGGCCACAAAAACACAAAAGGGCCATGAGCTCATCTCTGAGCTCCTTGCCACACGCTCGGGCCCTACCACCCCCAGATGCCCCTGACTTCTCAGGGTCCCCATCCCCTCCGGTGAGGGTGGCGGGGAGGTGGTGTCCAACTCCAGTGAGACACACAGGCCCTGCCAAACAGCTGTTGGGCAGGAGAGGCGCAGGAGGCCAGGCATAAGGTCAGGGTTCCTGGCTGGCAGGAAGGGGGGGTACCCCTTCTGCCAAAGCAATCACACCAGCCAGCCCTGACTAGCAGCTGCATCAAACGCCTGGCTTAGGCGGGGCCAGGCCTCTTGGAGGCAGGCCGTGGAGGGGGCCTGGGCTGGAGCCGGGAGGGAGCGAGGGCCGGGCTGAGGCAGGAAGGGAAGGAGGGGAGAAAGAGGGCTGCTCCCTTCAGCTGAGCTGACTCAGCAACTGAGCGATTGCTCCCTCCAGGCTGGTTTGGAGGAAGGGTGGGTCGACAGCCTGGGAACCCTGTCTGGGGCAGCAGTTTCTAAGGAAAGAGGAAACAAAGCCCTGTCATTCTGCCCTTCCAACCCGACCATCCTGCCTCTCCTGGGCAACTGGGGTGAGATCCCTGTTTTGCCAGAGATAGGCTGCTCCTAACTGGCCACGGGGCAACCTCTTTCTTTCCCCTCTGTTCCTTCTGCCCCTGCAGTGGAGCCCCAGGCCTGGGAGAGGCTGAGATCCTGAGGGCTGGGGAGAAGGGCCTGTCCCCCGCTTCCCCCCCAAGCCCGAGGCTGACTGTGGTGGGGGAATCCCCCAGCAGCTGCGCGAGGCCTGAGCAAACGGAGGGTCTGCGGCTGGATCACACGACAGGGTAACGCAATTTAGGAAGATCAATTTAGGAAGATTTTCCGAGTGGCTTCCCCTTGGCCACTTCCTCTTGCTTTGCAGTCCTGGGCCTCAAAGGTAGCCTCGCAGGCCAGGCTGGGAGAGGGGAGCTGGCTGAGCTCTGCGGACAACTCGCCGGCCCCCGTGGAGTACGCCCTCCTCCCCATATCTGGGCCCTGGATCCTTTTCGCCCACCGAGAATAAACATATTCCGTTATGTATGAAAAATACCAAAACCCCACCTCACAGAAAACACCGCACGGCCCTCCTGCTTCCCATTCCCCTCACAGCCACATCCCAGGCACACAAACTGCAGCCACACGAGGAACGTGAAACACTGTTTATTCTTTGTGGAAAGGTTGAACAAGGTCGAAAATGTCCTTAGAGGGCACTGACCCAGCCCCGCCCTGCAGGTTCCTGGGGTCGGACGCCTCTGCCCCACCCCCACCCCTCCCCATGCCCCTTGTTAACAAAAAGGAACGATTTGATGGGAATTCATATATAATAATTATAATAAAAATATACATTAAACAAAACAAAAAACCCAAACAAGACAACTTCAGCCGGACTGCCAGCACCGTTCACCGCGCTCCTCCCACCCCTGACATCCCTCTCCGCTCACTGCCCCCACGTGGTCTCTCACTCTCCCAGGTCTCCGGGTACCAGGACCACCTTCGGCGGCCCAAGGAGACCTCAAATGGGTGGGCCGGGTGGGGAGGGGAGGGCAGGACACCTGTAGGAAGGGCTGGGGGGGGTCGTCGGGAAGCGAGGGGCTAACCTGACAAAACGCCCAGGCGCCCGCCCCTTCCCGGAGGCTGGCGGAGGCAGGCTGATCCTCGGCTCCCTAGCTAGGTGGCTGCTCTCATCAAGGTGCCGGGTCGCCAGTCCCCCATGCGTGCCCTCTCTGCTCCTCTCTCTGGCTCCCCGCCTTCCCCTCCGTGCGGTCTGATTGAAGCCAGGGCACCAAACGGGAGCAGGTGTGCCTTTCTCGGGCCCTTCCTGAGCGCTCCAATAAAACGTGCCCTCCCCCGGCTACCACAGCCCGCCCTGTGGCGTCCCTGCCGGCCTGGCCTGCCCGGCCCCCCGCCATCCACTCCTGCTGCAACTCCCTGGTTTGCCTTTTGGTCCTGTCCTGTCCTCTCTGACTGCTCTGCCCCTGGGTCCCTACTCCAGCTGCCTGCATTTGAGTGAGGTTCTTTCTCTGTGGGCCCCAGGCTCACCCCCAGGACTCCTGGGGCCCACCCCGGTAGCTGCACCCCCTGGTCTCAGCTCTTCCAACCTTGACATCCCCATCCGAGGCTAACGTTTGGGAGGGTAGGGCTGTCAAGGGTTTCTGCAGCCCCAGGTTAGTCCTTAATGGCTCAGGCTCCTTCTGTGGAAGTTCTCGGGGGCAGGTGGGGCAGAGGCGGATCTTGGTGGAGAGGACTGACCCTCTCTGAGCTTTCCTCCCAAGGTCTTAGGGTAGCTGAGTGGCCCTCACCCCTTCACTCTCTCAGGGTCTCCCCCTCACAACAAGATTAGATTTCTTTCAACCAGAAAGAGTGGTGGGAGGCTGCCAATTGGGTACCCCCGGGGGCTCGCGGGGCTAGCGTGCCCAGAGACCCCTGAGGTCAGAGTTCAGAGGTTAAAGGTATGTCAGGGAATGGAAAAGGAGCAGATGACCCCATTTGACCTTTACCAGCGAGGTCTGAGGGTCCTGCCTTCAAGTGCAGAGCCCGGACATTCAGATGGGGCTGAACACACACCAAGCCACGGGGGCCCCTGAGGGGCAGGGGCTGGGAGGCCGGCCCCTGCTCAGCCTCCGGGGGACCCATCTAGGGAAGAAGCAATGCCAGCGCGGAGGGGGGGAGAGGCCAGTCATGGGACAGAGAAGAAGGGACGTGGGGGGGGGCTGGGGAGGGGGCTCGGGACCGGCGGGAGCAGCCCACCCACCACCGCCTGCTGCCACTGGCCTTCAGAGGCAAAGTCCTTGTGGGAGGAGTGGGCGGGCGGCAGTGGGGGTCAGACCTTGTCCAGCAGGGAGCGCTGGCAATAGAGCAGTCGCTTGGGGGTCCCGTGGCGTCGGAAGAAGAAGACGGCGAGGCCCACCGCCAGCACCAGGAGCAGCAGCAGCACAGGCAGCACCACGGCGGCCGCGCTCACTGCTCCGCTGCCTTCCTCGTCCACCTCGATGATGATCACCTCCGTCTCCTCCTCAGTCCCCTCATCCGGCCGGCCCCCCGACGACGGGCAGCCCATCCAGTCCCGCAGGGCTGACTTGGGGTAGCCAGGCTCGACCTTCAGCTTCTGGTTGTTGAATTTCCAGTATTTGTTCCCCTTGTAGAAGTACGTGAAGACTGCAGGGGTCAGCAAGAAGGCGGCATTGCAGATGAGAGGTGCGGGCAGCGTCCGGAGAAGAGGCAAAGAGAGAAGAAGAGCGGGAGAGAATCCAGTCAGCGTGCGCGCCAGCTGAGGTAATCGCTTCGCTTTTCTGAGCATCAGTTTCCTCAGCTGTCAAACCGGGTAACTCTAGCACCAGGTTGAGACAGTGGTGGGGATTAAGGGGTCCGAAGCGTGGAAAGCACTTACTCAGTGCCTGGCACATGGCAGGGGCTCCCCTGTCCTCCTCATCATTATTTTCAACCCGATCCTCTCCGTCTTTCCTCCTGCTCTCTCTTAACTCCCTCTTCCGGTCCTCCCCTCACAGACACCTCCTGTGCCCCTCTCACCTTCATCGCTGCCCATGAATGACCCTCTGGGAGACTCAGGGATTCCTTCCCAGACCTTGATGTTTTTGGGGTACTCGCTGTCCACTGCCCTGAGCTCCTCATTGAAACGGTAGTACCTGGGGGAGAGGCAGGGAAGGGAAGTGGTTGGACACTGGGCATGTCCTCCGAGGGGAGTGGGACCCGGGACTGAATTCGCCGGTGAGCAAAGGGTGTCTGTGGATGGGGGCGGGGGGACAGGGGTTTTGAGTAATGAGGGCCTGCAGCTGAAAGCGGTGGAAGGTGGGGGTGGGAGGGAGGGCCCAGGCTGCAAGGAGCCACCAGCGGCCCTTAATGACAGTGCCTGGCAGCTGGAGCGGTGGCACAGGGCTGGGGGCAGGAGGCATCAAATGAGCAGGTCTGAAACGGTGACCCGGTCATACCCCACTCACTCAGCACCCACTGGAGGCTGCCCGTTGCTAGGCAACAGCACAGGCTCAGCCAGCTTCTTCTCCAGCGAAACATTTCAGGGGGAAAGTAGGTCTTCCTCCAGGATTGAGGGAACCTGGTGGTGGTGTCTGAGGAGGGAGGCCTGGGGCCCAGGGATTGAGGCCTTACTTGTTTCCCCGAAAGAAATAGGTCTTTCCGTTGGGCATCCAGAAGAGAGCAGCGTCGATCTTGTCGGTAGGCAGTCCTCGACCCAGTTCCTTAATGTGCTTGGGGTAGCCAGGCTCCAGGGAAGCTTCATCAAACACCCAGTGCTTGTCTCCTGGGGAGGAGAGGGGAGGGCAGGATCTGATTCCACCTGGGCTCTACGGTCTTTGGAGGAGTCAGGTGGAATGTGCTCCTCCAGGGAGACCCTCCCCACACCCAAAGACTAAGGCAGAATGTCCGGTTACCTTTGAAGAAGACAAACTTGCCATCCTTCCTCTCGTAGGCAGTGTTGATGGATGCAGGCAGGCCCCGCCAGAATTGGCCGATGGGCATGGGGTATCCATCCATCACCTGGTTTTTCCTCACCCGCCAGAACCAGCGCTCCTGGGAGGCAGTTCATTACACCTTTAGCTTTGTCCTCCAGCTCAGTCCCCAAAGCTCCCCCACTGCCTCAGTTTTAGGATTTAGTCCTCCTGCTGCTGTTTCCACCCAGCCTCCCGGTCATGGAGCCCTTTTGTCCCCCACACCAACCCACTTCTCCCTCTCACCTTGAAGACAAACATCTCCCCTCGGAGCATGGCCACGGTGTCAAAGTTCCCATCACAGATGTTGGGCCCATAGGTGGGGTTTTTGGGCTTATCAGGGACAGAGGGCCTGGAGGTGGTCCTGGGTTGAGGGGGCATCTTGGTGGGGAACCCTGACTCGCTCCCTGGGGCAGAGAACAGGAGGGGCACTTCAGACTTGGTGGCAGAGTAGGAGGAAAGGACAGACATATGGGCAGATAACACCTTTGGAGAGGTGTGGCTGGGCCTTTGCGGGAGGCTGAAGCAATCAGCTGGGCAAGGACAGAAAAGGTGGGGTCTTTTAAAAGTGGGAGCGGATGGAGGCAGGGTCAGGTAGGGGGGCCGGCGGGAGACTGTAGGGCATGAGGGAGGGGAAAATGCACAGGCCAGGGAGAACAGGAGAGGATAAGGGGCAGAGAGGAAGGAGCAGATGTGGGCGTAGATTACTTGCCATAAAGTTGCTGGATGCCCCGGCGGTCATCATCGGGCAGCACGAAGTTCTCTGTGTCCATCCACTGGTAAAAGGGTGCCATGATGGCCGAGGGGTCATTGGAATGCTCAAGCCCCAGGGCGTGGCCCAGCTCGTGCACAGCCACCAGAAAGATGTCATTCCCTGGAGGGATGGGGATGGTTATGATGGCAGCCTGGGTCTCTTCCCTCAGACTCCCTGCTTCCCCATCAGAATCTTCAGGTTCACAACGAAGCCCGCCTGCCAAATTTTCCACCCAAAGTGACCAGATCCTGAGTTCCAGCCTCATAGCTGGCAGAAGAGGCAAAATCCAGCCAGCAACTCTTCTGGGTAGAGGCGAGAGACTGTTCTGGGGCTGGATCCAAATCCCAGCAAGGATCGGGAAGCTGAGGTCCTATCGGGGCCTCAGTTTCTACCAGGAGCCAGACATGACATTTGCCTGGAAAAGTGAGTGATGCAGATGCTTTGAAGTCTTTGACTGGGAAGTCAGTTATTGGGCGAGAGAAGGGACCAGATGTAAATAGCTCAAAACAGGATTCCTGCTTTCATTGGAAGTCAGACCGGGAGATGTTTGTGGTCCCCCAGAGCCCTGAGATTTGGGGGTCTGAGGCTTGGGGAGGAAGCTGGAGAACCCCCATACAAATGACTCTTGACTCTTCCAGGGATAAGAGTCCCCGGGCTACCTCGCTCACCATTCAGATCCTCATTCCGGACAGTCCAGGGCTCGGCAGAGTCAAAGTGGGTGTCCCCTCCGATGTTGGGACCTGGGAAGTAGGCATGGGCCAGGAAGCCACCCTCGCCATCGAAAGGCGTGCTGTCGCCGTGGAAACCCTCAGCAAAGAAGATCATGATGTCGGCCTGCTTCTCGTGGCCCTCACGGATGTAGGCGTAGGGTACCTCTCGGAAGTGCAGCGGCGTGGCACTCTCCCACACACGAAACGCCTTGCGGATGGCCTCGAACGTGGCATACTCCCCCACCTTGGGGGTGTAGTTCTGGATGCTGAGGTCCAGCCACGTGGGGAGAGGATGGGAGTGCGTTAGGACAACAAGGGGCAGAACTCCTTTCCTGTACTCTCCCAGGTCTGACTGAGCCGTCCAGCCACCTTTGTCTGACCCAGCTCTTCCCGCCGCCTCACGATGCCTCTGTCCCAAGAACTGAGGGCTTTCTGGCCCTGGGATATACCTTCTACCGGCTGCACCCGTCTCCAGGATGAGAGCCATTTTCCTCCCTACCCCCGAGGATGCTTCTCAGGAACAGGGGTGAGTAGGGAAGGGAGCCTCAGGGTCTCTAAGCACCACTGATAGGGAAGGGTGACCTGATGTGAGAAAGGCCACTTGCCTGTTGGACTCACCAGAAAGTGATCTCGTTATGCTGCCATTTGAGGCCCTGGATGGCATAGCGCTTCCTTCGAACATTGGCCTTGATCTCAGCCCCAAACTTGTCTGGAACGCCACAGCGGGGGCGCCTCATGGCCCTGGGGTGTGAGGATTGTGGTCAGGAGAGCGTATGAAAGAGAAAGGTCTTCAGAGGAGAGGGGGAATGTCCGGCCCCAGGGTCAGTGTGGGGAAGAGACAAGGTCATGAGGTCTGGAAGAACAGGAGAGGGTCGGGATCAGCTTGTGGGGATGAGGTGTGGGGGTGGAATCAGGCATTCAGGTGGCAGCCTCTCTGGTACTCAGTGTTGTGTCGGTGGGTGCTGGGCAGAACTCCTGCCAGGGTCTAGCACTTACTTCATGGTGTCTGCATCAGCCTTGCCTGTCACTCGCAGACCGTAGAACCTCTGCATGGCAGCGATGGCAGCTGAGAGTGACTGAGGCGAGCGCTGTGTGTGGGTACGCAGGTCCCCAGGGGGCAGGTAGCCATACTGCTGCAGCCAGGCCTGTAGGGAAAGGGATGTGGCTTGGAGCATCCCCACCTGGCCCGAGGGGAGCCTCTGTTTCCTCACGGCACCTGGAATGCACCCTTGGCTTGGTGTGGAAAGGGCAGTGAGCTCCCAGCCTGGCTCTGGCAATGGGTCTGGAGGAACTCCCAGGCTGGACCCAAACTCTGGCCTGGGTCCTAGTATGGCTGATCCTCTTGGAGGGGTGGGGAACCACAGCGCTGGGCTTTGGCTGTAACTCTTTTGATGGGAGCCCTGGTGGTTTAGTTGAGTTCTAGGATGTCTTCTCAGAGCTGAGATTCCTTCTAGTGCTTTTCTCCTCTGTGTCGGTGTTCTTGTAAATACAGCGTGTCCCACCTGAGGCTGGGGTGTGCCCATGGTGGATGGAGAGGGGAGAGGCTGAGGGGCTCCGCTTTGGGGCCTGGCATGAGGCTCTCCTGGCACAGGCATGCTGTGCCTCCGGGGTATACACAGCTGAGATCTTTTCAGAAAGGAGAGCAGAAAAGGAGCTAGGGCTCCGGCTGGCTGCTGATAGGGGAAGCTGGGGCGTTTGGAGGTGGTGCGGATGTGATCCAGTCACAGAGTCAGGATCCTGCCACTGTCGCCATCCAAGCAGCATCTGACCTAGGGCTTGGGACCTAAAGACCCATTTAAGGTTCTCAGTAGAGGGAGTGGGAGATTGGGATGGTGGTCAGGATTAGGGTTAGTACTTTACTTAGTATTTTGGTGACTGTAGTTTATTTTAGGTATGATGTGAAATTGTTCATGATATAAAGGCTGGCATATTGCCTTAAAGTAAAGTTAGGTTTTTGGTGTTTGATTGAAAGGTACCCACATTGCAAAGCCCTGTTGAGGGAAAAGTCAGCCTTTATTGTAAGAAAAATGGAGTCTTTTCCTAAAGCCTGAAAAGTAAAATGAGCCAAGTTTTATATGGAACATGAACATGCTCAGATCCTCCTATGGGGAGATGCTACTCGGACGGCTCTGGTCCCTGCTCCAGCTTTGCCTTCTTAAGGAGTCCAGAGGAGGCTGCAGGTTGCCTAGGGCGGGAGCTTGGAGTGCAGAGTGGTGCTGCATCCCTTACTCCGGGTCATTAGGATGGCTTTCCACGTGGCCCTTCACCTCGAGGCCCAGGCCTTGACGGTGGTGCAGTGCTCTTGCACTGGGGCTGGGGGTGATTCAGGAGCAGCTGACTGGGGACCTGAGCCGGCAGGGGCAAGAATTGCAACATGGTTCTGGGAAGTGATCCCCTACGGCTGATGATGGGAGTTAGGGCCCGAGATGTAAACAACACAGCCTTTCCCCAGCCAACAGGCCTGGCCAGAACAACCCTAGCACCACCCGCTCTGAGAGCCCCTCCTCAGGGGAAGAAGGCAGGGAGCGAAGTTTAACCTCTGTTATACCAGAGGGGAGCAGAGCAGGAGGCTCGTTTGGGGCTGCTCTCCTGGGAGCTCTAAACTTGCCCTGACCTGCGCTAACTGATGCCACAGCTAGTGCCTGCAGGAGGCCTGCTGTGGCCTGTGCCCAAGTATGCAGGAATCTCCCTTTGCCCCTGGCCTCACCTGTAGGGTAGTCACATCCCGGGTTTATGACCTGTGGTGGGGGAGCAGCTGCTTCAGCTTTGGGAAAGGATGGGAGCAGCCCACTGCTGGAGCTGGAAGACTGAGGTCAGGCCCCCTCAACCCTCAGGGGGCAAAGCTCCTAGGGCAGGATGACAGGAGGGAGGGTGGCAGAGAGACAGGGAGGATCCACATCTGGGAGCTCTGGGATACATCCCTCTTCCTGATGAGTCTTTCAAGGAGGTGGATAGGTCTAAATATTCCCACAACCCCCACCCCATATGCAGTAGAGAAAGGTGGAGACTTGGTCAAGAAAGGGACTTCTCTGGAGTCAAGAGAGCCACAAGTCCTGGAAAGGAAGTGCCCCCATTCCTCTCCTCCTCCCAGGCCTAGGCTCCGAGCAAAGCAAGAACCACAGAGAAGACTATGAGGTCGGAACCACAGAAGAGAGGACTCTTGTGTCTGCGGCTGAGTGGGAGAAGGGCCAAGTGCCAGACTGGCCAAGGAGAGGAGAGGGCTGTCCCGGAGCTGGTGCAGGACCCTGGAGGTGGTGGGAGGAGGCCGGCTGTTTGAGGCCTGGGCCACCCCAGCTCTCCCTCCAGATTTGCCTGGAGAGGGAGCAACTCTGCAGGGTCAGAGAACTGAGTCGGCTGGCTTTGTCCTGAAAACTGAGTGGTGCAAGGTATTCCTCTAGGGGAAAGTCAAGGACAAGGAACCCCTCCCACTCCTAGGCCCACTTCACCGGCCTAGGAGTCCTGGAGGGGGTTGGGGTGAATCTCTGGCTCTTCTGCAGGCCCTGGATCCCAGCCTCTGGGCCTGCTCCTCCCTCCCTCTGCCTCCCACCCCTCCATGGTCCAGAAGCAAATGATGGTTCTGGCACTGGGACTGCCCATGACCCGCTTAAAACAGAGCCAGGGCTGCCGCCCCTCCCCAAGGGGACCTAGTGGGGCAGGGGAGGGAAGGAAGGCAGGGCAGGCGAAGTTGGCAGCGGGAAGCCCCCAGATGCCCGGGCTCCTTTTGTTAGGCGCTCTCCCCTTCGGGCCTCTGATGAAGACTCCAGGCCCGGAAAGAGGATGCCTCCTCCTCCCTCCTGGACCCTGTCAGGCTTAGCCCCTGGGCAGATTTTTCACTCTCCGTGGTCACCTCCATGCCTAGGGCCACACTATTCCTGTCAGTCTCAGGACAGAGAGAGTGTGTTCTTTCTGGAGATGTTTCCTCCCGGGGTGGGACCAGGGCCGGGACCAGGAGGGAGGAAGCCAAGTCCTGATCCCTTCCCCCTGCTCGGGGGCCCTTCCCGGCCCCTCCCGACCGCACCCAGGCCCTGGCCGAGCTGAGTGGGTTGGGATGGCCCAAAATAAGAAGCTGATCAAATCCGTCTCCCACCTTCACCCCAAAATAAAAGAGAGAGAGAGGAAAAACTTCCTCAGACAACTCCCACGCGGCTTCCTCCCGAGCCCGGTGGGCCAGCGTCGGGGAATGGGTGGGGGGCAACCGAGTCAGTCAAGACCTGCGCGGGAGCCCAGGGCCAGGCCCTCACCCCGCTCCCCGTACGACGCCCCCAGTCTCCCTGCAATTAACACAGAAAAGCAATTAACAAAAAGAGCCTAAAGGCGCCGAAGGGGGAGCAGGGAGCGGAGGCGGCAGCCCGGCCGAGGCCCCGGCTCACAAGGAGACCTTTGTGTGTCCGGAAACGCGGGCCAGGGCGGCAGCGCCGCGACCCTCGACGCCAGGGCTCCGGGCCGGGACACAGAGGGTCCTCTCGGAAAGGCGGGGGATGGGGTGGGGGTCGGGCCCGCTCCGCCGGCCACCCCCGACCGCACCTGGCAGCCGACGCGTCCGAGGAGGGCCGGGAGCGCCAGCGAGGCGGCGGCCGCAGCGTGGGGGGCCCGGGCCAAGGGGCGCCGTCCCCGGAGCCCTCCCGGCCGGCAGAGCGCCGGCGAGCGCGGGCGGGAGAGCGCCTGCGAACTGTAAAGTCGAAGAAACAACAAACTCTCGCACATGACAAGAAACCAGGACAGCGCGGGGTCTGAGCGGAGTCCAAATATTTATCAGGCTCCTGACCGGTTCCAGAGCTGAGCTCAGAGCCCAGGGGAACAGGGGAGGGGTGGGGAGTGGGCCCCGGCAGGAAAGTTCTTCCAAGGAAAGGAATGGGAAAGAAAGTCGGCGGCGCGCGCGCGCGCGCGTTGGGGGGTTGGTAGTTGGAGGAAGCAAAAGTTGGATCGACTTGGAAGTTTGGAGATGAGGAGGGAAAGGAAAGGAAGGGGGACCCTGCAGGCCGGAGCAGCGGAGACGCCGAGAGCCCTCCTCTCCGAATGGGGGTTGTCCCCTCGGAGACCCCCGGGCTCGCCTCCCCGGCGGGCGCGACTCCGGGCAGGGCCGGAGGAGCTCACTTACTTCGGGGCTGAAGCTGCTTTGGGCAGAGCTGAGGGAGGCGAGCGCGGAGGCGAGCGCGAGCAGGGGGAGCAGCAGACTGCGGGCGGGTCGTGGGGCGAGAGACATGGTCCGCGACCGTCCGGGCAGCCGGGCCGTGCGGGCTCCGCGTAGGGGCCCAAGCCCTGGGGTCGCACCGCCACTCCCTCGGGGCGCCTTTTGTCTTCCGTAGGCACTGAATTTGGATTCCTAGAGCGCTGTCCGCCTGGAGATGAGGGGATTGTTCTTGAAAGCGCCTGTTCGCTCGTCCCCGCTTTCCCGTTTTTTGATCTTTCTTCTGCTTAGTCTGCGAACTGGATGGCGAGCCCTCTCTCGCTCTCTCCTCTGGTCCCTCCCTTCTCCCACAGGCTCCCTCCGCCCCCGCCCCAATGCCCTCCTTTCCCGGTGCGGACGTGGTTGTTTCAGTCTGAATCCAATTACAGCCAAGAGCAGGGTAAAAAAAAAAAACCTAAGTTGCCTTTCTGTGGTGGAGGCTGCCATCTGCAGGGGTTGAGGCCACAGCCGAGAGCGGGGGGCTTGGGGGAACTCAAGGGACGGGATGTGGGAGACTTTCTCCTTCTAAGCATATTTTGGGTGGCTTGATTCCTCTGCTTCCACCGTTCGTCTCACCTCTGTGGGAAGCATTGGGAAGCTCAGAGCCTGGAATGGTGGGGGCATCTTCCGTGTCCACGAGACCCGGTGTGCGGGGTCATCTGCTAGGGCCTGTGGCTCAACTGTATTGAAAATTGTGTCCCTTATTCTTGTCAGCCACCTCTGTCGCTACCCTAACAAAAAATAATAATAAAAAAAAGCAACAATAACGAAACCCAACTACCCACTGACAAATCCCACCACCACACTGCATCTGGGGGTCCTGTCCCTGGAGAAGGACAAATGCGCCCCCTTTTTTATTGTCCTTTGCAATCTGCTGCCCCTTGAACTAGAACTGGCTGGGGAGGAAAGGAGTGCAAGGCCATGAAACGCGGGGAAAGGCAAATCAAGTTTGGTGAAACTGCAGAAAAGAGAGAATGGGAGTCAGGCCTACGGGGGTTTAGTTCCCGCTCTATACCGGAAAAGGAGATAATCCCTGAAAGAGTATAATCTCCTCCTTCAGGGGCTGACTAGACTCTGAGAACAAAAGGTGGAGGTATGAAGGGAAGGGGGAGGGCAGGCTAGAGCTGATGGTGGGAAAGGGAGACAGATAAGAGGCTGAGGGCTAGATCTGGAAAAGCAACACAACAGAGGCAGGAAAAGTGTGGGACACAGAAAACCCAACCATCAGCGAAATCTAAGATCCAGGAACTGCATTGGTCAGCGACGAGAGGAAGGAGGTTGGGGGGGGGGTTGGAGAAGAAGGGAGGGAAAGAAAGCAAGGGAAGGAGGCTGGACAGAAATTATGTCAGGTAGGAAGTTCCAGAAATCCTAGAGATAAAAGAACTGTCACATTATTTGCAGCAGGAGAATGGAAGAAAAGCCCAGTGCTCGTTATTGTAATGGGAGCAAAGGTCCTTTTTCCCTCAGAATCCATGGGAGGAGCCATGATCAATAAAATGAAAGGTTTCCCTGGGGCCTGTGCAGCTAACAGATCTGTGGGAAGTATATGGTGGCTATTAGGTACCTATTCCACAGTCACTGTTTGGGGGCTGAGCACCACAGGGCTCCCCTGCACAAGTGGGGGTTGGGAAGTACAGGCCTCTCTCCAACCAACCTCTGCAATTCAGTCAGAACCACAGAAACCTCAGGATCCCACTCTTCAGCAGAACATGCCACACCCAAGTCTGCTGTTCCCGTGTCAGCCTTCCTAGTGGGAGTATCCTCTAGGGCCATGTATCTGAAGTTTACAAGAACTGATTGATACCAGTTGCTTGCCAAAAAGTGGATCTCAGCTGGAAAGCCTTTTTCATCAAAACATTTATTAATGCGTAACTGCATGAGGCCTGAACTCTGTATGGGCTGTTAAAAGCTTTAGTGTGTGGCTAAAGCCAGGGAAACTGTTGCCCTCTTTTTCATGTTTGCAGAGCAGCAAAGTTGGGCCAGTCCTGTGGCCTGCAAAAGAGGGGGTCAATACCCCCAAGCAAGATTCTGCTGAACCGGAATGGAGCTGTGGTGAGGGCACTGTGCCAACACTTCCAGGCAGTGATCTTACAGCCTGTTCTTCCTGGTGTCCATCCTCTTTTGCCCTGAAGACAGATGGGGAACATAAAGACTTTCTTCTGGCTGGGATGACACATTTAGGTGATAGAAAAGAAAGCCAGAGCCAGGCCGGGGGAGACAGGAGTTGCTTTTTATTGACTTGGTCGTGGGTTCTGCAGTAGAGCCCCTTTGGGTTTAAGAGCATTCTGCTGCTTCCTTTCTTCTTCCTGCAACTTCTCTTGCTGCCTGAGCTGCCATGCCTGTAATCCAGCATCCATTTCCTGTGACAGCAGTACAACTCGTCTCTGAAACAGACAGGAAAACAGTGTGGATAACATCTGGGGCTTGAGCTCCGCACCATATATCCTTTCACTCACAGATCAACGTCAGAGGTTTCAGCTGGAAAATGACACCCCTGACTGGGGAAGGGGTGGAACCAGGTCCTGGGCTGGGAAGCAGGCGGAAGGCAGCAAAATGGGTGTCTACTATTGGTTCCTGCCCTAGGAGTGACCCACTCTACCCTCCCTTCTCCCCGTACTGTTAAAACCTTTGGCGGATAAAACCTCGGAGTGAGGGGTACGTGTTAGCTTAGGTGCCAACTAAAGACAAATTACAATTTAACATTTCTCCCCGATTACACACAGTTTGCTCTGTGTGGGCTCTGGCCACTCACTGCAAACTTTTCCCTTTGGGCTTTTCTTCGAAGCTGGCCTTTCATTGGAGGAGCAGGGCGGCCATCTGCAGATAGAAGTGAGAGAAAAGGCGAGTGTTAGAGATGGCCTGCAGGACCCTGGGAAAGCGGCTGTGATAGGAAAGAGGGAAGAACAAATCTTGAGCTCCTCTTTTCCATTTCACACCCACTGTAGCTTAATTCCCCTAGAACACTTCCCTCAATGGTGAGGTATGCCAGAACCACCAAGAATAAGCTCCTAGGCATGTTCCTACTCTATTTTACTTACCCCTCCCTCATTAGCCTAGAATTCGAGGTCCTTTGCAATGCTGAATCTCCTGTTTTATCTTCAGAAACCCTCCACTCAAGCAATCTGATTACTGTTCTACTTACCAGTGAGTCCTTGCTGAGTTCCCTCTCACTCTATAATGAAACACCCTCTTTTCCTTTCCTTCCAGCCAAATTCTCATTCTTAGGCCCACCTCAAGCTGTACTTGTCCCAGAAATCCTCCTCTAACCTCTTCAACTCTGTCAGCTCTCTCTTCTGAAAGAAATGCATCTCCATCATTTAATATTCATCTCTCTGTTTGGGGACATTTATTGTACTACTGATTGTTTTTAGCCTTATTTAGCCACCTCAAATCCTTCTGGAAAGGGGCAGAGCACTGAAATATTATTACTTAATTTTTAAAATGTCCATGCTTTGTTTTCCAGCTAGACTTTTAAGTTCCTTGGGATTAGGGACTGTATCCCTTACTTTCACTGTAGTATAGTGTAGGCCCATAATAAAAATCTTATGTCTGCTGACTTGCTGAAAAAATGCAGTATCTGATCTCAAGTAGTTTATAACAGAGATTAAAAGGATACTTACTTTCTACAAAGAAAGAAAGAAACAGTGAAAACTCTGTCCAAAAGTTTGAAGGCAAGACAAATAAGAGATAATATTCATCAGGAAAGGGAACCAATACTGTGTATATCAGGTGCTTTATACTGGTTGTTTCATTTTATCCTTCCAAGAACCATCTGAGATAGGTATTCTTCTTTTACATTTGTGGAAACTGAGAGATACCATTAAGTAACTTGCTAACCACAAAGTTAGCAAGTAGAGTAGCCTGGATTAAGAATCAATTCCACGGGCTTCTCTGGTGGCACAGTGGTTAAGAATCCGCCTGCCAATGCAGGGGACGGGGGACCAATCCCTGGTCCGGGAAGATCCCACATGCCACGGAGCGACTAAGCCCGTGCGTCACAACTACTGAGCCTGCGCTCTAGAGCCTGTGAGCCACAACTACTGAGCACGTGTGCCACAACTACTGAAGCCCACGTGCCTAGAGCCCGTGCTCCCAACAAGAGAAGCCACCATGACAAGAAGCCCGTTCACCGTAACGAAGAGGAGCCCCTGCTCGCAATAACTAAAGAAAGCCCGCGTGGAGCAGCGAAGACCCAACGCAGCCAAAAATAAATAAGTAAAAATAAAATAAATTAAAAAAAAATTCAATTCCAGAGTCTTCCCAGTATTCCATACTACTTCAAGGAGCTCCTAGGTATCCTACAGTAAATAACAAGTAGGAAAAAAATCTTCACCATCCTCCTCAGCCACCAAATATCTGATTAAGAAGGTTCATACTCCTGTAGAATCCAATACTCAGGTTGCTGTGCTGTTGAAGGGGGCCTGGCCTCTGCCCAGTTCTAGTCCTGGCTTTGCTACTATCTAGCTGTGCGCTCCTGAGCAATTTCCTTCCGTAGGCCTCAATTTTACCACCTGTGAACTGGAGTCCCAAAGCAGTGGGGAGTGGCTTCAACTTTTCTAAGGTTCTTCCTTTCTAGGGCGTTTTGTTTTGTTTTGTTTTAAGGTAAAGGAAGAAACTTTTCTGAAGAGAGCCCGTCATCCTCTGTCCTCGCTCTTTCTAAGCCTCTCTCTGAGACGCTCGTTTAGGCAGACTCTCAAAGAGCTCTACCTGCACTTGGTAACAAATTCTCAACAATGTACTCACCACACAGAAGGGCGGTTCCTCGTAACTTTAAAAAAACCACGTCCCTCTTAGACACATAAAGTCTTGTCCCTCCCGCGGGATGCCCCACATCAGAGTTAGCTTCTGCTTATCCCCACAAACCAAGAAGATCCTGTCTAGCTTTACTTTCCATAGGCGTAGTTTGTAATTTAATTTATAAAATAAACAATAGGATTTCTTCCCCCCAACTCCAAATACAAAGTTCAATACGTTGTCCGCTCAGACACAACCCGCACCTTGACACTCCCCCCAACTCCCCTCCGACCACGGGCGTTCCCTCTGGGTGAAAATCTCCGAAGTAGAGTTAACTGTCAGATCAGCGCTCACCCGCGTAAGACCAGTCTGGGAGCTCCGTAAGGGGCCCGTAGTCGGAGGGGTTGGCGGCAAGGCCCTGCCTGGGTGGAGAAAAACAGTTCCGTGAGGACTCAGCCCAGCTTCTGGCCCCTCAGTTCCCCCCAGACCGGCACTCACTGGAGTCGCCACTGACTGCCCGCCCGAGCCGCGGCGCCGCAGTGCAGCCTCCGGACACCTGCTGGGAAAACGGCAGAGTTGGGAAAGAGGCCGTGCAGCCAGCCTAGGCGTCCCGGGCCTGCCTCCACGAACCCCTGAGCCCCCGGCCCCTACACCCGCTTACTAGACAGCAGTAAACGCAAAGCAGCCATGCTGAAGCGCCGAACCGGAAGTGGGCGTGACCTCGTGGCCACGCCCGACGCTGCGCGGGAAGCCGGGAGTCGCCATCTTGAATCTGGTTTTCAATCAAGGGCCGCGCCATCTTGGCTCATCGTACGGAAAAGAGGGACAAAACTGCTTCCAGGGATTTTTGGGTGAGAACGGTCGTTCAGCGTATGCATTCTCAGTGGTGGTTATAACCGTGAGCAAGTCGCCTGCGCCCAGACTAAACCGTTCCGAACTGTTTCCCCCCACCCCCCCCCATTGCCCAGCAGCGGTCTCTAGTCCTTTTAAATTTATTCTTTTATATCAGTTGAGTAACATCCACGTGACCGCATTCTGTCTTCTGGCATCACTGTAACATATTTCCTCCAGCCTAAGAGTCAAATTTAGAGTGAATCAGAAAATTTGGGTTTCAGTTCTCATTTATCAAACGAAATTGAAGAACTTGTATGTGATAAGCACTGTGTTCGGTGTCGAGAGCAGAGCAGACGTCCCTATTCAGATAGAGCTCCTAGTCTAGAGAGAGATGAAGATAAATAATCATACACATTACTGTAATATTACAGCTGAGATGAATGCTGGGAAGGGAAGTAGGTGCTGCTTGTGAGCATATGATGGGAACGATCTGGAGTAGGCTGTCTAATAAGGCTTTCTTGAGGAACAGGTATTGGAGCTAACATCTGATTCCATTTTTATAAGAGCTACCACCACACACTGTATAATATAATCCTCGCAAAAACCTTGTGAGGTAGGTAGTAGTAAGTGGCAAACCCAGATCCGTGGCTTCTTCCCTCTTTCTTTTATCACTCACAGACATACTTTTATTGTGCTTTGCAGGTATTGCATTTTTTACAAATTAAAGGTTTGTGGCAACCTTGCATAGAGCAAGTCTATCAGTGCCAGATTTTCAAACAGCATTTGTTCTCTTTGTGCCTTTGTGTACATTTTGGTAATGCTTGAAATATTTCAAGCTTTGGCATTATTATTTGTTATGGTGATCTGTGATCAGTGATCTTCGATGTTGCTATTGTAATTGTTTTGGCATTTTTTTAGCAATAAGATATTTTTCGAATAAGGTATGTACTTTTGTTTTTAGACATAATGCTATTGCACACTTTTAATAGACTAATATAGTGTAAACATAATTTTACATGTACTGGGAAACTAAAAAATTCCTGTGACTCACTTTATTGTGATATTTGCTTTATTGTGGTGGTTAGCTCCAAGGTATGCCTTACTTGCCCTTGGGGAAGTCATTTATCCCTAATTTCTTCATTGAAGAAAAAGCTTAAAATATATCACATTTATGAAAACATTTTAAGAACGATAAGGTAAGTGAAAGTGCTTTATAAATGGTGAAGCTCCTACAAAAGTGGCCATTACTCTTGTGCTAGGCTATAGACACTTAAACACATGCTGACTGGGGGAACCTGAGGGAGTGGTGTAATGGCCTATCTGGAAGTTTATTGTTTCCTTCTGCAAGACTGGGAAGTTTTTCCACAGGAGGTGGCTCTGAACTGTGCTTTGAAAGAGGGGAAGGGTGGGTCCTGGTTTAAGAAGTAAAAGCAGCTGTTTTGATAACAATAAGAATGGTATAGGGGAGGGCTGAACTAGAAGAAGGGATGGGAATAAAAGAACCTTGGCTGTAAGCCAACGGATGGACCCAAAAAACTAAGCAAGGGAAGAAAGACAAAAGAGTACCATTACCATTTTACATTTGTACACTTAATTTTCAGTTATCAAAACACTTCTGTATAAATGATACAAAACACTTCTTTATAAATTTTCATAATAAACCCGTAAAATAGATAAGACAGACCAGGAAGCAATCACTGTAGAGATAGCTTGTAATTTTCAGAGATCAGGAAATTGAACCAAAATGTAGCTGTGGATTTATTGTTTTACAGTTGCAATAATGACTGAGTAACACCTTTCCCAGGCTAGACTCCATGTGCCTTTGGCTGGTTCTGAGATAGACAGCTGAGGCAGACAGCACTGCAATCCCACTACATAATTTACAGTTGGAGAATCACGCGGTAGGAGCCGAGGGCTGGAAAAATAACGTCGGTGTCAACATTCAAGATTCGTAGGAAAGATGAAAGGCTGGCACTACTATCAACACTATATAAAGGAGTTGAACCAGCAACACTCCTCTATCTTTTAGTAGCTTACACACTATGGGTGCAAAATCATGAAAAAGGCCACATGCATTAAGGGGAACAAATAATGTGGACAATATTAACTCCACATGCAGAACTGAACACATGCACTAATTTAATAGCCGTGGAAGTCAAGGAGCCAGAGCTGGAGGACTTTGGGGCAGATGGGAATCTTGATCTGTAAAACTGGGAAAACTGGGAGAGGAAAGGTCTTTGGAAGGAAGGTGAGTTCAGCCTTTGATGTAGTTAGAGTGATGTGGCAGGGGGGACAATCCATGGATTGGAAATCCATGGGTTGGAAATACGGGTTAGGATTTTGAGAGGGAGAGAGAAAGAGAACTCTAGTGCTGACAGCTAACATCATCAGCATTCTCAGGGACCTCATGGAACACTGTTGCAGGGGAGTGGGTCTGGCACTAGGACAGCACTCTTCAATGACTTCATCAGACTCTAAACCACAGGAAAGCGGTTTCATCATCCCCTAACTGAATGTCTTTCAGCCTCTGGACTTCATCTGGCAAAGGCTAGAGTTAACAATGGTGGGAAGCATCCGGAATCTGAGCTTCATGTCTTTCCTCTGTTACTTAAACTCCTTTGCCTCTCCAGGGCATCACAGCCTGCATTTGGCTTTAACACATTGTTGTCCATTCATGTTTTCATCCAACATGTTTATTCAAATATCCTTCTGTCAGGTCTGTATACAGTAATTTTTGTACAAGTGCACTGGGCAAGTTGGTGCTTTTTAAACTGTTGTGATGAATAATGATGATGTTGGAGAAAGAACATTAAGTGAAGGTGACTCTGGGTAGCTAATTCCACCTCATTTTGCAACCTCTTCCCCTTTTTGCATACCGTGACTAAATTCTAAGGTTGAAGAAGAGCGAACTATTTGGGAAGTGTCTTATTTCCTGTTCCTTCATTGGCTTCCTCCTTAGGACGGCTCAAAAAAGATCAAAATCACTGTCACTCCATGCAAGAACTGTGGGAACTGACAGCTATAAACCACCCACTCACACAATACATTGCTTTGCATATTATTTCCTTATTACTTACATAATTTATTGTAACATATTCCTTTTCTTTTCCCATGGCTGTCAAATCTCTGCTCAATCAGTACAGGCTAAATTCTGTGTTAAATGACCCAGCTTCAGGATGGGTAAATTATGACCTCGGGCTACGCTCTTTTTTTTCTCGCCTGGTAGCTGGGAAGTCTCTTAAGCTGTGTGCCTTTCCACCAGACTGGTCTTGAAGGTGGGTGGTTCTCTATGAATCTCTGCAGAGTGGCTTTAAAAGATGCCAAAGCTGGACTGTCCATAAAGTCTACTAAAGGAAATTGTATTATTTACAAGTCATCTTTTAGGTTTAATACGTGGTGAAACATTTTCACATCCCTTTCCTTGAATTAGTCCAGCAACCTCCTCTTTTATTGGTCCACTCTACCACTAAGATTCTTCAGATGAAAGGTGCGGTGGGGACTCCAGCCTCCCGGACACCCTCAGCCCGGACATTTTTGGTTAAGTGCTGCCTCCTGGCGGCGGCCCTACGGCCCGACACCTTCCCGGCCCGGTGGAGACCACTTTCTTTAATTTGGGATCTTGAAGCTGACGCAACAGCTTCCCTGAGAGGGCGGAGAGTTGAGTCGCCCTTCCGGGAGACCCCTCCCCTGGCTCCAAGCGGGCGCCGCTCCCTCCCCTCCCCCACGGGGCTTGTCGATCCACAGTCCCTCCCGAGTTTCAGCCGAGAGCGTCTCGGGGCTGGAGGCGGGGTTGCCTGGGTTCGGGGCCCTTGCCCAGACCCCCGTCGGGCCCGCCAGCTCGAGCTGGATTGGGAGGGGGGGAAGAGGAAGCTGAGCGTTCCTGGGGCGGAGGACGCGTCTAAGGGTATCCGCGGTCATTTTCATTTCCCAGGGGCAGCGCAGTTGTGCCTGAGCCAGGACAGGGCAGGGGAGCGGCTTGCGGGGCCTCTCGGTTCTCGGACCTTTGCGATCTTCGCCTACACCGACCACGAGCTCTCTCTTCTAGCGCTTCCTGGAGCCCGTGGGGGGGGGGCGGGGACTGCTTGGCCAGGTGGAGGGAACGAAGGAGTCCGGGTGAGGTGGGGTCCTGGTGCCCCAGGGCAGAGCCCGCCTCGGCCGCCGCAGCCAGACCTGGACTTCGGAGGCGACCGAGCCTCCCAGAGGGCCTTTGGGGGCGGGCGGTGGCTGGGTCGAGGTGCGAAGGAGAGATCTTCGGGCCGCAGACACGGAACCGGGGGCCGAGAGAAAGAAGGAAGTAACGGGAAACGGCGGGGACGACGTCAGGGGGCAGGGCCGGGAGAGCTAGGCTGGGAGGGGGGGCAGGGCGGGAGAAACGGGCAAAGGTGAGCTCTGCGCGTGGACGGGGCGGGGGCGGAAGGGGGATGGGGCGGGGCGAGGAGCGCAGCGGGGGCGGGTCTGGGGAGAGTTCCTGCTGAAGGGCGTGCAGTTCCACTTTCCTCGAACCCGCATGCATTTGCTTGAGCCTGAGCGCTTGCCTCCTTCTGCCTTTGTCCCCTCTGCCCTTTCACTCCTTCGCGGACGTCGCACCTTGCGCTCGCCGCACCCAGACCGGCCACCTGAGCCTGGGTGTGGGGCAGAGCAGCCGGGAGCTTCCAAGCCGGGGAAGGCGCGTTAGATGAGGGGCTTTTTGTTTTTGTTTTACCACTGAGGAAGCGGAAAGTCCCTTTCAAATCATTCTAGACCGCCAAGTAAAACTGTGAAAACTATACTCTTTTCCTTTCCTTCAACCCATTACAATCAAAAAGAATAAATACCCTCCCCCCTCAAAACTCGTCGATTAGGAGCCAGAGCAGCTGCAGCATAGGTGGGCCTGAAGGGCAAGTTCAGGACATTCCCGGAGCCCAACTGGGAAATCAGTCTAGGAGGAAGGGCATTGTTCATTCATTTATGCTTCCAGCAAACATTCGTTTGTCTGCACGGGCCCTGCGCTGGGGATGCCAGCGAGTAAAGCTCTGGTGGTGCTGCATGCTAGTGGGGGAGGTGACAGCAAACAAACAAACTCCAGGTGATAGTGGGTGCCTTTGAAGAAAAGTCCGGCCAGTGAAGCGGATGGAGATTGGCAAAGGGAAGAAGTTACTCCTTCCGAGACTCCTCAGGGAAGGTCTCTGATTAGAGTGGTGTTTAAGTACAGACCTGAATGGAGTGAGTGAGGGAATGAACAGTAACATGGAGAATGTTCCAGGCAGAAGGAACAGCCATTGCAGAAGCCCTGAGGTGGCAGGGAGCATGCTTGTGTGGCAACAGCAAGGAGACCAGTGTGGCTGGAGTGAGGGAGAGGGAACAGGGGCCAGTGCCAAGAGGGGCAGCTTTAGGGCTGTCTTCCTAGGAACTTCCCTCATTTACAACTTGGATTTGAGCCCAGAGTGGGATTAAGGGGCAGGCCAGCTGGGCAAGCAGCCTGGGTCTAAAAGGGCGCTAAATTATCCTTAGGGTAATTCAGACGTTTGGAGCCAATGAGCTCGGACTTCTGTCTCTTGGTGAACTGTAAATTGGCTCCCCTCCACTGACAGAATCCTTGACGACTGCTCACCTAGACCACCTGTCTCTAGAATAATTCTGCAACACGCAGGTACAGGTACAAGTTGCAGGGTTAGACCAGCCAACTGATAGTTGCCTAGAGGCAGTGATCACAGCTGGAATTCTGAAAATGTGCTATGCGCTGTGACGTGCCACTCCCTGAGATTTATGCCATTGTCTACATTCAGAATGGTTTGATATGCCTACCAAGAAACTGTCTGCTTCAGAAAACTGCATGTAATGAATTCATGCATTAAGCTCTAATTTTGAAGAGAAAGAATGAGGCTTCCAGTTTTTATTCCGAGAAAATCGGTATTCCCCCACTTCTGCTACATAAACATTCAACAGATATTTAAATAATTCTGGTTTGAGGGGGTGCCAACTCCCTGGCTTGCCCAGGGTGCCAGGGCTTGCTCTGGTCCACTTGGCCGGCTCTTACCTGGCAACACTCGCATCACGTGAACCACCTGGGGACCTGATATGTGAGCGGGCTTGCTTAGTGTTTGGGTGTGTGCGTGGCTATAACCCCACAACTGGCCTTCCTTGGTATGCATGGCTTACATAGGGGCTGAAATGGCACTGAGGCTCTTGAGATGGGACCACAGAGTTTCAACGCCCTAACCATGGATCCTATGCCCTCCACAGGGCCAAGGATAGTATGTGAGTGGGAGATGAGTAGGGAATGGAATGAGCGGGGAGGGGAGTTGTAAAGGGCATCAGGAGAGCACCTAGGTCCTAGGTCACTGGGAAAACTCAAGACCTCAGTAAATGCAGGACAAGCAGGAAGTTCAGGGGCTGAGGTAGAGGGGAGGAGGAGCTGAGGCTCTGAGTGGAGAAGGTGCCTGGAGGCGGGCAGGCGTTGAGGTCCTCTGGGTCTGAACAGGCTGTCCCAGCTCCAACCCGTTCCCTGGCCCCTCCCTGCTGCTGGCCAGAGTCACACATGTGTTTTCCTGTTTTCCAGATCGGTCCCCGGAGTCACACTCTGCCTTTTCTGCTCTTCAGAGTCAACAGCTGCTGGAGCTCGAGCCTTACCCCGGGTTCCCTTTCCCAGCACCTGCCCCTCCTCCCGAGTGCTGGTACCTCCTCCTCCTCGCACCTGCCCGAAGATCTCAGGACAGGTAAGAGATGGGAGAGGAGGGACCATGGGCGAGAGGGGAAGTGTCAGAGGAGGATGGAGTGAGTCCTGAGAACTGGCTGGACTGGAGACCTGTGAGCCTCTTATTTTCCCAGCCCCAGCCCTCCCCATGCAGAGCCCTCTGCCCAGAGACTTCAGCGCTGCATTCGTGGAGGCCCTGGCCACAGAAGTAAACACTTTCTTTCTTGCTGCAATTAAAAAAAAAAATTTTTTTAAAGGGACTGTCATAGCTACAGTGGAATATAGAAAAACAAATGGAGAATGGGGGAGGGAGTAACTGAGCTCCCAACTTGGGGAGATGGGGGAATCCATCTGGAGCAGAGTGTGTCTGTTTTCTGTTCCTGATATTCGGGGAGGCAGCACAGCCCAGTGGGAGCTAGGAAGGCAGGACGCGGGTGTCTGGGGGAGAAAGTGTCTTTTCACCTTAGCTCCCTGAGCTTGACCGAGGAATCAAGACGCTGAACGGTATGCTGGTCCCTGGAGGAAGCGTGTTTTGGTTTTGCCATATTCACAGGTGGGGTCAGGGTGCGGGGCTTCCCTGCCTGCTGGGGCCCTGCTCCCTGTGTTCCCTGAATCCCTGAATCTGAAACTTCTCCTGTAGGATGAGTGTGTTGTCCAGTAATCTCCACTAGGTCCTCAGAGAGGTATGCACTTCAGACAGGAAGGAGACGGGGTGCTGCGTATCTGGAACTCTGTTATCTCCTGGGATTCCAGGCTCTGCAAGTTTCTCTTGTAAAGCCTGGGGTGGGAGAGCACTTCAGGACAGGTCCTGCTGGTTCCAGGGTGCCTGAATGGTGGAGGCATGACCCTGAGAGCTGGGGTCTCAGGACGGAATGCGAGCCGCCAAGGATGGTACCTTCCTGCCCACGGAGCTAGTGCTGGGCAGTGGTTGAGAAAAGAGGGGGCATCTTTTCTCTGAAGTCAGCCTCCTCCGTCCAGTTTGAGTGGGTCTACTGAAGAGTAGGCTAGGAAAGGGATTCCATTCATATAGATAAGCACTTCCTGGTGAGACCACTAGGGTGTGCTGTTTGCTGGAGTGTGGATTTCACCCCAGTGGGTTTTTGTCTCAAGATTCCACGATGAGGATTTCACCTTTCAGATACCACCAGCCAGAAAATAAACCCTGCACACGTCTCTCCCCACTTAACCTTACAGTTTCCCCTTCATTTGTCGCCCCTTCACTCCTTTTCCCTATGCCCCATTAGGACACATGCTCACCCTTGGTGCCAGGGAATTTGATCTTAAAAGGCCCAGCATGATGATGTGTTTCCATGTGTTTTTGTTTGCTTTAGAAGTGGGCACCCTAGCAATATAGCAGCACTGCCAAGAGGACTTGTAATCGTTTCTCGTTCCTGCAAAGGGATGAGAAAGGGGAGGAGCAGCCAGGAAGGAGATGGATGGGCTTTGTTGGAGCCTTTAGCCTAGACTTTATTTTATTTTATTTTAAATTTATTTATTTTATTTATTACTTATTTTTGGCTGTGTTGGGTCTTCATTGCTGTGCGCGAGCTTCCTCTAGTTGTGGTGAACGAGGGCTACTCTTCGTTGCGGTGTGTTGGCTTCAGTAGTTGTGGCTCGCTGGCTCCAGAGCAGGGGCTCGGTAGTTGTGGCGCACGGGCTTAGTTGCTCCGCGGCACGTGCGGGTCTTCCCGGACCAGGGCTCGAACCTTTGTCCCCTGCACTGGCAGGCGGATTCTTAACCACTGCGCCCTAGCCTAGACTTTAGACTGAAGGACAGCAGAGACTTTCTTTTAATCTAATCACATCCTCCCCCAGGTAGTTCATTAGAGAGCCATCTAAAGGGCTTTCTTGCCTTAGAGGAGGGCTAGAGACTGGGCAGGTCAGAGCGGGTGGGGAGGTTGGAGAGAGAGCACAGAGCTTGGGCTTTGTTGGCTAACCTACCTGCCTCCCTTGCTATGGCATCTTGGCAGGTGACTTACTTAGTGTCTGCCTTAAGGGGCTGCTGGGGGGATTAAATGAGATAAGACATGTAGGTGTTTAGCAATATGTCTGGCTTGGTTAAGTGCTCAATAAATGAGTTACTATTATTATAGGAACGTTTAAGTGGGAGCTGGGAGAAAAGGACAGTCTTCTGGATGGATTTCAGAAGTTTTTGTGAGAGTGGCTTGGGAGATATGATCTCTGGGAAGGCTAACATCGGGGTCCCCCTCCTGGGTGAAAAAAAAAAGTTTAAGGGACTAGAAGGGGAGGTTGTAGGGTAAAGATAAGCACCCCCCTTACCCCAGGGCTTTTTAGATCTTTGTTCTCTGGTAGTTGAATAACCAAAGGGGGTTTGAAAGGGCATGAGAAGGAACAGAAAGACAGTTGGATTTCAGAATAAGTAGGGTGTATTTCTGTTGGTAAAGGAGACCCAGGATACCGGAGTTAAGTAGACTCTAAAAACAGAATATATGCTTTCCCCAAATTGCTCAACTTCCTCTGTCTGTTCTGGGCCTGTCCAGTATAGCTCAGTGAAAACTTATTTACCCATAGTTTTAGGAAATTAGAGTAAACTTGTATTTGGGGAAGGTGTTTATAGGAATTTATGCTTAGCCCATAGATCCTGGTATGTTTTCTTAAGGATGAAAGGGCCAGTGAGTTGGGCATGGATGCAGCCAGAGGTTTCAGTCTCATTTCTTGACCTTGTTTCCTCGGAAGCAGCTTGAGGATCAGCCTTGGGGTCATGGCGCAAGTTTCGGGCGGCCACTTCTCACTCTGTGTGGGGAAGTGTGCAGAGTTCTCTTAGGACGCCCGATCACGAGTTGGACTGTACTTACACTTCCTCTAATCTGCATGTGAACAAGCCTCTGTGGCACAATGTGCAACCTTCCTGCCTTTCTTGTTCAGGGTGAGAGAGAAGTGGGGCTAAGCCGGGGCCTGGAGAGAGAGAGGGCTGTGCATTCTTTCTCAGCCGCAGCCCTGTCCTCAGCTACTTTGCTTGGGGACAGCTTCCCCAGGGCTGCAGAAACTGCACCCACCCAGCTGACCGTCAATCCTTTCTTCTGGGCGCCTGGTCCTGGAGCAGAGCTGACAAAGGAGATTTCTGAGAGAGGGCGTTCTTATCAAAGAAAGTGCTGAGCCAAGAGCTCCTAGCCTGCCCCTTGCAGACGGGAAGGGCCAGTGAACCTTGGACCCAGACAGTTGCTTAACACCCCTCTCCCCCTCCCTCTGTCCCTCCGCCCTTCTTGACTTCTTGATATGACTTAAATCCGTAAGCATTTGCCCGGCCTTTCCTTTTACTACTGGCTGAAGAGCAGGAGTGGTCAGATCACAGCTCCCAGAGGCTGTGTCTCTGTGTGGCCGCTGCCTCGGGGACCTGCTTCCACCCAGGGCCAGGGAGTGAGTGTGCTTCCCACCCTCTCCCTCAGCCCCGCTCATCTTGCCCACTCTCCCTTTGCTGCTCTGCTGTGTCCAATTGCTTCCTTTCCTGAGTGCCTCTAGCCCTAGGATCTGTCCACTTGCTTGGCCAGCCTGGCCTGACCTCCTCTCATCACCTCCTGCTCCGTGATGCCCAGCATTTGCTACCCCGCTTCAGCTGTTTCCTTGCCTCTGCTTTGGTGCTGTCTCTCCAGCAGCAACCTGCCGGGTGGGGAGTGGTCATCGGCTGCCTCCAGTCATCTCTAGGTTGGGCTGCACGTTTGGATCACTGATCTCTCATCCATACTTTTTTTTGGGTGATGCAACTATGCAGGGATTTCATGGCCAGAGACCTACAACACCTAGGGGCTGGGAACGGTATTTGGGAAAGGAAAAGCACGGAGAAGAGGAGGCCTGTCTTCTTTCTGGGTGGGGCTGGGCTGGTTGGGCTTTGCTGGGGCTGAAGAGTTCAGCTGAGGGTTGTTAAGGGATACTCCCGGAACAGGTGGATAGTTGTGAGTTTCCGACAAGAGCTCTCTGAAGCCTTTGCCAGAGCCAGGGTCCTTGGGGGAAAAGGGCAGTGTTGTGAGGAGAACCCACAGACTAGCTGCTTGCAAGGTTGGCTCCCAAGGTTGCATCTCATCACAGGTGACAGGTGAGATTGAAATTGGAGGGAAGACAGACTTTTTCTTGGGTAAGGCTGAAAAGCACAGGCTCAAATCATTATGGTTACACATGGGAGCTGCCAAATTGTTCGTCTTCCTGTCTCCAGTGAGCTCAGATAGAACCGGGATTTAGTTTTCTATCTTGTAAATCAGGTGTAAATCAATGATGAGAAACATGCTTTCTCTCTGGGGAATGAGTGCCATCCTTTAAAGACTCGAGTTGGTGAGCCAGATGGAGAAGAGGTTCATGGGAGGTGGGACGTGAGAGAGAGGTCTCTGAAATGGTGGGCGTGAGTGGCTTGCCCACTCTGCCCCCTGTGGAGGAGAGTTCTCTGTAATTGCCAACCTGCTATATATCTTCACCTTTCTTCCTTAGAGGGCAATGCCAGAAAGCTGGTGAAGGCTTTCTTCTCCTCCTCCACCATGGTCGACGGCGTTAAGTATGAAGTGGCCTCCCAGCATGAGAGGGACGCCTCCCCTTTGGCCGATGAAGCCAGCCCGAGGTCGGAGCAGGTAAAACTGAAGAAGGAGATCTCGCTGCTGAACGGCGTGTGCCTGATTGTGGGGAACATGATTGGCTCGGGCATCTTTGTCTCCCCCAAAGGCGTGCTCATATACAGTGCCTCCTTTGGCCTCTCCCTGGTCATCTGGGCTGTTGGGGGCCTCTTCTCCGTCTTTGGGGCCCTTTGTTATGCGGAATTGGGCACCACCATTAAGAAATCTGGGGCCAGCTACGCCTACATCCTTGAGGCCTTCGGAGAGCTCCTTGCCTTCATCCGACTCTGGACCTCCCTCCTCATCATCGAGCCCACCAGCCAGGCCATCATTGCCATCACCTTTGCCAACTACATGGTGCAGCCCATCTTCCCGAACTGCTTAGCCCCCTATGCTGCTGGCCGCCTGCTGGCTGCTGCCTGCATCTGTAAGTGGGGCTGGGCAGGAGGGGTGGGGTGGAGCGTGGGGCAGAGGCCAGCACGTGAGTCTGCTTAGTCGGTAAGAAGGAGATGGAAAGGAATGCCTCTGACAGACACTTTTTTGTTGTTGTTAAATTAATGTACGCTAAGTGTGAAAATTCAAACAGCATCAGTGTCCAAGAAAAAAAAAAATCCTTTCTCCCAACTTCCTATGGTAAACATCATTAGCAGTCTCTACCTTTGCTGACATTTTTCTTCTTCTTTCAAGGGATGTAGTTTTGTTCTGTTTTACAAAAATGGGATCATAGTACACATGTAATTCTACAGTTTGGTTTTTTCCCCAGAATTTATCAGTGATGCTCTTTTCGATTTACAGATCTACTTTAAAACAATGCTTCATGTTATTCCATGTTAATTTTAAGGATGTATTGTATGTTTAGCTAATTAGGCCTCTGGTAATGGCCACTTCAGTTGGTTCCAGTTTTTCAGTCTTACAGATAACACTCCAGTGAATATCCTATTGCGTTTGCATGAGTTTTTCTGTGGGCTAGATTCTTTTTTTAAAAAATTTATTTCATTGAAGTTGAGTTGATTTACAATGTTGTGTTAATTTCTGTTGTACAGCAAAGTGATTCAGTTATACTTATGTATACATTCTTTTTCATACTCTTTTCCATTATGGTTTATCACAGGATATTGAATATAGTTCCCTGTGCTATATAGTAGGACCTTGCTGTTTAGCCATTGTATGTGTAATAGTTTGCGTCTGCTAATCCCAAACTCCCAGTCCATCCCTCCCCTCCCCGCTCCCCCTTGGCAACCACAAGTCTGTTTTCTATGTCTGTGAGTCTGTTTCTGTTTCATAGATAAGTCATTTGTGTCGTATTTTATTTATTTATTTATTTTCAATTTTTAAAAAATTTTGGCTGCGTTGGGTCTTAGTTACAGCACGTGGGATCTTCATTGAGGCACGCGGGATCTTTTGTTGCGGTGCGTGGGCTCTTCGTTGCGGCGTGTGGGCTTCTCTCTAGTTGTGGCGTGCAGGCTCCAGGGTGCGCGAGCTCTGTAGTTGTGGTGTGCAGGGTCCAGAGTGTGTGGGCTGTGTAGTTTGTGACACATGGGCTCCAGTTGAGGTGCGTGAGCTCAGTAGTTGTGGTGCATGGGCTTAGTTGCCCCACAGCATGTGGGATCTTAGTTCCCTGACCAGGGATCGAACCCACATCCCCTGCATTGCAAGGCGGGTTCTTTACCACTGGACGACCAGGGAAGTCCCTGTGTCATATTTTAGATTCCACATATAAGTGATATCATGTCGTATTTGTCTTTCTCTGTCTGACATCACTTAGTATGATAATCTCTCGGTCCATCCATGTTGCTGCAAAACGCATGATTTTGTTCTTTTTTATGGCTGAGTAATATTCCACCGTATATATGTTACACGTCCTCTTTATCCATTCATCTGTCGATGGACATTTAGGTTGTTTTCATGTCTTGGCTCTTGTAAATAGTGCTGCTATGAACATAGGGGTTCATGTTATCTCTTTGAATTATAGTTTTGTCCAGATATCTGCCCAGGAGTGGGATTGCTGGATGATATGGCAACTCTGTTTTTAGTTTTTTTGAGGAACCTCCATACTGTTTTCCATAGTAGCTGCACCAATTTACCTTCTTTGTGGCCTAGATTCTTAAAACTGTCATTTCAATCTACCTTGCCTTTTTCTCCATCTCATAAATAAAATATTATTTAAATTTGTACGTTCAGCAAAGCCACTTTGGAGGTGCTGAGAGGCTGATCCTCTGCAACCCCTTCCCTCAGCTGCCTCTGTTCTAGAAAAGTGCCCTCGCAGCGTGAGAGACCCTGGGACATTGGAGACCCCGCCCACCCCCGGCTGTGGAGAAGCTGAGCGGTCCTGTCAGTTTCAGGGGCAGCTGTGGGGGGGACAGGCATTTTGCACCAGGTACAATTGCTTGCTGGATCAACCCTCTCAATCAGCCTCATATGCTCTTTCCTTTCAGTTTCTCCACTGCCTCATTTTACTCTCAGCTTCCTCTCCAGCCTCCCTCTTTTGACTGTTGTGCAGAGAGCCGGCTGTCCTCTGTAGGCTCCTCCTGTGGTGTTTCGTGTGCCCATGTGTGGATTCAGACTCATGTCTGTGTGTGGGGCTGTTTGTCATTCTGGCAACGGTCAGGGAGGTACAAAGGCACTGCCCTAGGTTGCAGGAAGGGGGTTTTCCCTTGAGGTCTTAAATGTGACCTGTAGTTTCTCTGGCATCATTTACCAATGAGCTGGTGGGCTGACTTTCTGATGAAACTAATTTTAGGATCTGTTGGTCTCGGGGTCCCCTCAAACGTGGGCATATACTTACGCATCTTGTGTAGAGTAAGGATTATTCCACTTAAGTAAAATTTCCAAGAGGGCTGCATCCCTTTAAGCACCAGAATTCTATTTTAGCCATCTTGGTTGAAATCTCTTTAAAACCAGTGATATGTCTGCTTGCCCTCATAACTTGAGGTTTTTTTGTTTTTTTTTTTCCTGGTGACTCAGGGTCACCACTGCACATGTCAAAGCTTGTATGACTGAGGCCCCTGGTCTGGGGATGAATGTTTGCTTCCTCAGTGGCCTCAGACAGCTGGCCCGACTTCAGTGCCTCAGGTTTTATTCTTTCATGATTTTGATGTGTGTTGACTCTGACAGCTATTGTTCCTTGATTCTGGCATTGGGCCTGCCTTCATCAGTCTTTTTAATTTGCTGCTTCTAATTTGGGAATAGAGATGTACTCAAACTCTTGTGCACCCAAGTACGCATACACACACATGTGCACCCTCCTAAGAATACATGCAGAGTAGCCACAGTTACAATTAGTCTAGAGAGCTCCCCAGTTAATAAAAGACAGAGTTTCGTGCTGGATTTATGGCATATATTTGAGACAAGCCTGATAGAATGAAAAACGTACCAGACTTGTGTTTGAGGCTGGGCTCTATAACTGTGTGTAGTGACTGTTACTTCCAGACTCCTGTGAGCATGACATGAGATTCAGTGAAAACCATAAATCATGACTCAAGTGTAAAGTATTAATGATTATGATTAAAATTGCTCTCTCTCGGTTGCTTATAGGACTTTGTTCTATCTCTAATAATCTTCAGAGGGACATAGAGATCTGGAAGAAGGTTCAGAAGGGCAACCGAGATTGTAAGTAAGAATTTAGGGGCATACGATTCATGAGTTTCTTCCTTCAGCTCTTGTTTAATGAGCAACCAGTACAAGTCGGATGCTGAGATATTCTGTCCAGATAGGATCTACGCAGTAATAGCTCATTCATCTAACCGTAACCCTTCAGGAGGAAACCAAGAAGTAGGGAGAGGAAGAGGCTTACAAGCAGCTGGGAAAGAGGCCCCCTCAGAGCAAGCGAGACGACTTTCCTCTTGTGGGGAGGAGCGCTTAAGATGACAGTGCAGGGACTGTGATGTCTGAACTGAATTTTGAATAGAAACGTAGCCATCTCCTCAGACACTTCTCACAGAGGGAACTGCGTGTGAAGGTGCAGGGTACAAAAAGGCGCAGAACCGGTTCAAGAATTCCAGGTAGTTGGTATGGCTGGAATGTGGGTAGGAGAGGAATGAGAAGGGAGAGACTGGAAATGTAGTCCCAGGGCCAGCTCCGCAGGGGTTTATATGGTGCCGGAACAGGTTGGACTTTATCTTGAGAGCAGGCAGAAGCTATTGATTTTCAGTGGAGACATGAAATCACATTTGCTTTGAAGAAGAACTCTGGCTTTGTGGAGAGTGTTTTTGGAAAAAAGTGAGAGACAGAAGGTAGGGGCACCAGGTTAGGGAGCTGCAACCTGAAGGGTAGTGACGGCCTGCACTGTGGGCTGTGCCTTTGGAAGGGAGATGAAGGGATGGATGAAGAAATAGTCATGGGCTTCCCTGGTGGTGCAGTGGTTGGGAGTCCGCCTGCCGATACAGGGGACACGGGTTCGTGCCCCAGTCTGGGAAGATCCCACATGCCGTGGAGCGGCTGGGCCCGTGAGCCATGGCTGCTGGGCCTGCGCCTCTGGAGCCTGTGCTCCACAACGGGAGAGGCCACAACAGTGAGAGGCCCACAAAAACAAAAAGAAAAGAAATAGTCATAAGGTGGGATTTCTAGGACTTCTGGGTGTGGAGGGCTTCGGAGCTCTCAGAGATGATGCTAAGGATTCAGGCTTGGACAGATGGGGGGTGATGGGCTTGCCTTCTGAAATAGGGAAGGTGGGCTGAGTGATGAGGTAGAGGGTCACCTGAGGCTTCCGCTGGGATGCTCATGTGCCCTTCCAAGAGCTGTGCCTTCCTAGGGTCATCATGACCCAGAGTTGATCATTTTCCCCCAACTGAGTCACACTTACCTAAAAAAGAGGTACATGTTGATGTCAGTCTATTAATGGACATGGTGAGCATACATATGTGATTTCTTTTTTAAAATTATTTTTATTTATTTTTATTTTTTGGCCGCGCCATGCTGCATGTGGGATCTTAGTTCCCCAACCAGGGATCAATCCCGTACCCGCTGCGTTGGAAGTGCGGAGTCTTAACCATTGGACCGCCAGAGAGGTCCCACACGTATGATTTCTAATGAGCAGAAGGCATGTGTTCGCTATCAAGACACCCCCTTCCTAGTACCATAGTCACTGGGGAACCCATCTAGTAATCAGGGAATTCCTTGCAGGGCATGGAGCCAGAACAAAGGAAGAAAGTTTTGACTATTTGAGGAAAATTTACTGAATGCGGTGGGTTCTCTAAAGTATGAGGCTGAAAGGTAGAGCCCTTCTTGCAGGGAACTCATGGTTAGTGGAGAAGAAGGGCAAAAATAGTCAGTGAAACATTGTATATGGTGAGTGCTGGAGGGGGCTTGAGTGCGGCTAATTCAGGAGGTGAGGTCCGCACTTAGTACCCAACACTGAAGGACGGAGAGGAGTCAAGGGGGGGCGGTGAGGAACCCACTCACCACAGCCTACAGAGCCGACGCCATCGGACGCTCTGACACATCTCATTCCTCTCACCCTCACTCTCTCCGCTGCAGCTCCAGGCCTCCCCTTCTTGCTTTTCTTCCAGTTTGCCTGCCACACTCCCGCTTCAGGGGCTTTGTACTTACTGTTCTTTCTGCCGGGAAGGCTTTTTCCCCAGATGGCTTCAGAGCTTATTCCTTTACTCCATTCAAGTCTTTGCACAAATATTGCCTTACCGGAGACCTATCCCATCTAAAATGGTCACTTGCAGTCTCCCAGCCGGTTTTGTTTTTCTCTATAGACTTCTTACCACCTGACATTAATTCTTTACTTGTTTATTATCTATCTTTGCCTCTAGAGTATCAACATCATGAAAGTAAGGACTTTGTTTTGCTCACTGCTGAGCCTCTGGCACCTAGAACAGTGCCTGGCGTCCGCTAGGTACTCAGTAAATGTCTGTTGAATGAAGAAGGCGTAAGGAATTCTAGGCACAGGGAAAGGCAATGTAAAGGCACAAAGGTGAGAAGAAGTGTGGGGCGCGGGCTGTGCATGGGGGATTGTGGGATGTGAGGGGACAAGGGGAGGCAAGGGGTTAGCGCACGAGGCCAAACCTTCCTAGAGGGTTTAGATTTTCTCCTGAAGCCTATAAGGAGCCACTGCAGGATTGGAAGGAGGGAGCAGGGCAGCTGGGGTGGGACCTAAGAGCAAGTCTGGAGGCAGAGACATGGGTTAGATACCTTTCTTACCAATCTAGGTAGGAAACGACAAAAGCCTGAATTGCTGTTTTCCCAGCACTGGTCATTGTCGTTATGGAGCTCTCGTGTGTGTGTGTGTGTGTGTGTGTGTGTGTGTGTGTGTGTGTACAGGATGGGCAACCCAGTCCAAGATTACAATGGATCATGATGAGTGTTGTGACTTGTGAGGCAGAGGGAGCCCAGGAGGAAACCTGAATAGCCTAGGGGTTTGGAAGTTCTCCATAAGGAAGTTGACACCTGAGTGAAGAAGAATTAACCGAGTAGAGAGGGAAGAGGAGCATCTCAGGCAGCAAGAACGAATGTGTGAAAACTTGAAGACAAGAAAGGACATCTTTGAGACACTGAAAGGAGCTCAGGTATTGCGTTTAAGGTAGGAAATGTTGAGAGTTGGCCTGCAGAGGTAGATGGAGGTCACAGGATAGGTTGTTCAGGGCTTTATCTAAACTGTTCTAGTTATTATTGCTGTGTAACAAATCACACAAAACTAAGTGTTTTCAAACAGTCATTTTATTCTTTCGTGGTTTCTATGGCTTAGGAATTTGGGAAGGGCTAAGTGGGGCAGTTCTGGCTCAGGGTCTTATGTGGTTGTAGACAGATGGTGGCAGGAGCTGAAACAGGCGGAAGCTGAAGCAGATGCAGACTAGATGGGTATCTTTTTCTCAAGTCACGTCAGGGCTTTTCCATGTGGTCTCTCTATATGGACTACATTGAGCTTTCTCACATAATGGCAGCCTCAGCGCAATCAGACTGTTTACTCGGTGGCTGAAGGCTTCAAGAATGAGTATCCGAGCAAGCAAAGTGGAAGCTACATTGCCTCTTATGACCTAGCCTCTGAAGTCACATGGTATCACTCCTGCAGCACTATATAGGTAGAAACATTCACAGAAGACCATCCAGTTTTAAGAGGCACAGACCCTATCTCTTGATGGGCAGAGCGTTAAAGTCACATTGTATGAAAAGCATGTGGGATGGGAGATATTGTCGAGATATCTTTGGAAAATATAACCTAGAACACATGCTATATTAAGGAGTTTGGGGGGCTTCCTCTAAGGCAATGAAAAACCTTTTTGGGCTTTCAAAGTAGGGGAGTGATATTTGTGATTTTTAGGAAGATTATTCTGACTTTGCAGGACGAAAAGCAGTGGGACCAGTTAGGAAGCTGTGCCATGATCCTGGTGAGACATGCTGGTGGCTTGGACTACAGTCATGTTTTGGGGATGAAGGTACTGGTTAAAACTTGGACACCGGGCTTCCCTGGTGGCGCAGTGGTTGAGAGTCCACCTGCCGATGCAGGGGACACGGGTTCGTGCCCCGGTCTGGGAAGATCCCACATGCCGTGGAGCGGCTGGACCCGTGAGCCATGGCCGCTGAGCCTGCGCGTCCGGAGCCTGTGCTCCGCAACGGGAGAGGCCCGTGTACGGCAAAAAAAAAAAAAAAAGACTTGGACACCAGTTAGATATGGGTAGAGATTGTCAATGATGATGAGATACTGAGCTTTGGCATCTGGCTTGGGCAACTGGGTGAATGGTGATGCCATTTACTTATAGGGAGAACACTGGAGGAGCAGTAGTAGGTTTGCAAGAAATTGATGGGATCAGTTTGTGCCTGGTGATGTTGAGTAGGTGGTTACATATTCCTGTGTATCTGGAATCATGACAGTTGGGCTGGTGATATACTTTTGGGAATCATCAGTGTATAGTAGTTGAAATCACAGTAGCAGATGAGATGATCCTGGGACAGGATATAGAAAGGGAAGAGAAAAGGGCTTTGGATAGCATTCTTGGAATTCTTAGAATTATAAGAATCCTTAGAGTACCAACGTTGAGGGAGAGGTATTCTGCAAAAAAGGGGGAGAAGCAGCATCCAGAGAAATAGGGAAACGTGGAGAGGGTGAGTGGAAGAGAGCAGTTTGGCCAACAGTGTCCAGTCTGCTAAGAGGTCAAGCTAGATAGGACTGAGTGAAGTTGTTTGGATTTATCAACACGAAGATCACTGGTGACTTTGGAGAGGGAAATTTCAGGGCAGTGAGGGCGGAGTCAGATTTCAGAGAGATTTTATTTATCCAGCATGGTTTATTGAGTATCAACTCTGCCTAGTTCTGGGTTAGGCCCTGGGGATACAAGGATAACTGTTACCCAATCTCTACCCTCACATAGCTCACAGTTGATGGGAGGGACAGATATGTAAAGTGTTCTGAGGAAAGGCAGTGCACCCAAGGGAGGTGGGTTTACACTCAAAAGTAGCCTTTCTCGGAAGAACTGTTAAATAAAATATGGAATGGAACATCGTTGGAATTGACAAGAAGGAGGTCAAGGGGAACTTTGGCAGGCTTTTCACTGGAGTAGTGGAGCAGATGTCAGACTGCATTGTGGAGAAAGGGCAGGGAAGGGAATATAGATGTGCTTTCTAGAAGATGGACCCTGGAGGCAAGGAAGGCGGTTGTTAGTGGAAGGGACCAAAGCTGAGGGGGGAGTTTATGGGAAAGACTTAAGACCACCTTAGTTTGGTTTGGGGGTGCGTTTCTGGAAAACTTGGATGAAATATTCATACCCTACAATGAAGTCTTCCCCACGGTTGGAATGCTTGGGATCCTGGAGTCAGCATTTCTGTCCCTTGAACAGTCCAGGGCGCATCCTCATCCCTTTGAAAGGCAACGGTGCATGGTGGTGAGGAGCACGGCATCAGGCAGGTTAACTTCATTAGTCTCAGTTTCCTCATCTGTAGAATAGGACTCTACCTCACAGAGGCGTGATCTATATTTCTACCATACTTTCACCCTTTCCTATTCATCAGTGACAAATTTCGGGAGAGCATATATGATTTCTACTTCTGTCCGGGTGGCTTATGTTTCCTTTACAGGTGTAGTCCTCCTTTAGAACTGCTGATAAACTAACTACAGCCCTAGATAAGCTAGTATTGCTAATAGACCTTGAAATCATTTACGGATTATTGCTTAGGTAAGTTTTTTGTATGCATGGGTGACTTCATTCATTGCATGGTCAGGGTAATCACATGCTGCCCTCTCTACCAGGAACTCCACCTCCCTTCCCCCCACCCCAGCATCAACCTCTGTACACTCAGTGCAGGTAACAGTGGTCCTGGTGCCCACCTGCACCCTCTTCACTCCCCCAGACTGGATGGGTTGCCTCTCAGTGACTTTCATAACACCTGATTCTTGTATTCGCCCAAGTTTACTTTTCTGGGAAGGCTGGGGACTGGGTCTTAATCAAAGATTCTGCACAGGGTCTGGAACACAGTGGGTTCAAGCTCAATACATGCTTATTGGATGGATGGATGCATGGAAGAATGAATGGATGAATGGATGAATTCTGAGTTCTGAAGGAACTTTGCTGTCCCGTTCAGGGCTCTATAAATGGTTACTTTTCCCAGCCAGAGGGGTGTGCATTCAGCCCCTCCTGAAGCTGATTACTCTGGCTTCTCAGAGCTCTTTGAGGATTGCTCCAGTTCTCTGCAGCCAGGAAGCCCTGTTACCCCAGGGGGAGATAGACCCACTCCCCGGCCCATATCCTTGCATGCAAACGGGGGGCATATAGTGTAGTGGAATGCGTACAAGCTTTTGAGCTGGCCACTGGCTGAGTGGGCTCGGTTTTCTCAATTGTAAGATGAAGATAATAAACCTACTCTGTCAGATTAACTTAGATGATGTATGTAAGAATGTCAGCGACCCTGTGACCCAGTTTTTTTTGTCTAGATTTCTGCCTTTTGTTAATGGGATGTTTTATCTCCTGTGTATTCGGTCTGCCTGCTGTACCCGTCGGCCAGCAGCACACATGCGGGGCCGCCTGTGAACAGACTACTCTTTAGGGGTCAGGCGGTCTCGGCATCCCTGACGCTTGACCCTCGTGATCTGCGTGTAGTAGGTGGTTTTCAGTGAATGTTGGCTGGAGGAGTGAACAGATGGTACAGCTCCAGATTCAGCTTGGCCGAGAAAGGCATTGCATCTCTTGGCTCTCAGGGTGTTGGGGGCTGAGGGCCACTGTGGGGCCCGGGCAGAGGGGAGGGCGGCTGCTCGAGCCACTCGTGGACGCTGTAGGACTTCAGATCTCTGAGAGCTTTGGCCACTGTCCTTGGGCAGCTTTTCCTGGTACTGGAAAGCTTCGTGTCTTGTGGCTAATGAGGTGGAACAGCCAGATGCTGGGCCCCCAACTGCCTTTTGCCCTTTGAACTTTCTACTTGGAAGCTAGTTGCCTCTTCCAGAGGGATTATCCATTTTAAGCTGGGAGTGAGGAAGCTTACATTTCTTTTTTTTAATAATAAATTTATTTTATTTATTGTTTATTTTTGGCTGCGTTGGGTCTTTGGTGCGGTGCGCGGGCTTCTCATTGCGGTAGCTTCTCCTGTGGCAGAGCTCGGGCTCTAGGCTCACAGGCTTCAGTAGTTGTGGCGTACAGGCTTCAGTAGTTGCGGTGTGCGGGCTTCAGTAGTTGTGGCACGTGAGCTCAGTAGTTGTGGCTCGCGTGCTTAGTTGCTCGGCGGCATGTGGGATCTTCCCTGACCAGAGCTCGAACCCGTGTCCCCTGCATTGGCAGGCGGATTCTTAACCACTGCACCACCAGGGAAGCCCAGGAAGCTTACATTTCATGTTCCACATTCACAGCAGCAAGGGGACTAGAGTCAGAGCGCTGAGGTCTTTCTGGTATGGGGTCAACGTGAACTTCGGAACAAACTCTTCACCAGCAGGGAGGGAGGTAGAGCTCTGTGCTGGCCTGATCCCCAAAGCTTTTCAGGGGTTCACCTTTGGTCTCTTCCTTTTTCTATTCTCTTTCTCTCTGCCTCAGAAGAGGCTAAGGGAACAGCCTAGAGGAAGCTGGGGAAGGAGCTAGGGACAGTGGGTCCCAACCTCGGCTGACCGTTGGAGTCACCTAGTGGGTTTAAAAAAAACACTTGGGACTTCCCTCGTGGTGCAGTGGATAAGACTCTGTGCTCCTAATGCAGGGGTTAGGGTTCAATCCTTGGCCAGGGAACTAGATCCCACATGCATGCTGCAACTAAGGAGCCCACCTGCTGCAGCTAAGACCCGGCACAACCAGATAAATAAATAAATAAATAAATATTTAAAAAAAAATACTCCTGGCCCCTTCCTCTCCCTCTCTTTTCCCCCAGCCAAATAACTCTGAACCACTGGGCAGAAGAATGGAAATTAGCTTGGAGAACAAGACTTGAGGAAGCAGAAGGTTCCTGCTGAGGAGAACTGTTGGGGGCCTTGGGAAGAAAGGTTCTCAATTGTCACCATGCTTTAGAATCACCCAGGGAACTTTAAAAACATGCCGATGCCTGGCTGTAGCCCAGAGCTTGACTTCATTGTCCTGGGTGGGGCCCGAGCACTGAACTTTGTTAAAGCTTGTAGAGTGATGCTAGTGTGGAACCAGGAATGCTGAGTTAAGTGAGGGTTTGGGCTTGCTGTGATCAAGGTGGTTCTCTAAGTGATGATTTTGTTTTGTGATGACCTAAGAGTAGCCCAGAGCAGGCAAATCATCAGGCTCCGCTGGGGAGCCCCGTCTCAGACCTCCCGAACCAGAACTTCAGGGGTGGAGCCCCAGAGCTGTAGGTTCACCCTCCTCAGGGGATCCTCAGGCGATCCTGATGTTCAGTCAGCCTTGGGGACCCATTTCTGAGAACCTGAACTGGACCTAGCTGAGCAAACCAGTAAGGATCCTGTTACCAAGGACTCGCTGGCTTTGAGGCGGGAGCCGATGGAGCGGTTAATCGGTGAGCCTCCTGGTGCAAAGTGCTTGCTTGCTCCCTCCTGTGGTGCAGACCCACAGCAACTGAAGTGCTGGCTAGGCCCCAGAAGGCAGGATGGGCAGCTCTGATCCAGTGACCCACAGGGCTTATGCTCCGTGTGTCTTCTTGCCAGATGCTTTCCCCCCTGAAGCCTGAGTAAGCGACATGGTTATGTAGCCTGAAAAGGTAAAAGTGTTTGAGGACCAGCTGCTATCTGAGAGATACAACGGCACCTAGGAAGGGTGGAAGAAATAATCGATCAAGGACTCAAGAAGAAAAAGTGATTTTTAAGATGCAGAGAGTATCCTAAACCAGCATTCAACAACAAAAAACAAAACAAGCAGTAAAGAAAACAAGGAAAAACTTGAAATGTCTGGCTTTAGGCAGAAGAGCTGAGGCTTTTTTGGAGAGCTTAAATCTGGTCCTTCTGAGGGAACAGCCTTGGTAGAGTATTCCGGAGACATCTAGTTATTCGCGGGCCTGAGTGTACCAGTTAAGGGGCTGGACTGCTCCCCAGCAGTGTGACTCTGACTATGCATAGACCAGCCTAATGCAGAGACGGGTGGTTTTTCTTGAGTAACATGTGACACAGAGATTGCTCACCCCAATTAAGCCCACAGGCCGCTATACTTCTGCTGATTGCTGGGGAATGAATGACGTCACCAGTCAGAAGACACATGAGATATGTCACTTGATGTGTGACTTTGAAGTTCACGATAGCAAATGGAGTGGCAGGTGGAATCTTCATCTCTTTGTCACTTGAAGTCTGTGTATGTGAAAGAAAACAGAGAACACAGAACTGAGTCCTGGAATGTAAGTGCTAGGATACCAGAGGATACACTCTGGTGAGGGATGGAGCAGATGTTATAGAGATTGGGAGAGATGCACTTAATAAAGGTTTAAACTGAAATTTTAGAGGAAGGGGAAAAATACACAGATAAAAGTATACATCTGGGTAGTTTGGAGGCTATGAGGTATTATAGAGAAAGAAGAATAAAGTTGGAAAAATTGCTCAGTAATGCATTTGGAGAAGCTAGAAGATTGGGAGTGATGCTTTTGGACTCATCAACATTTCAATGAGGCTAATAAACACATTTGCTTTTTACATTTACTGCAAGGAGGAAACAATTTATTTGATTAGAATATGACAGCGACAGAGTATACCTTGTTTGGGCTTCTCTGGTGGTGCAGTGGTTGAGAATCTGCCTGCCAAGGCAGGGGACACGGGTTTGAGCCCTGGTCCGGGAAGATCCCACATGCCGTGGCGCAACTAAGCCCGTGCACCACAACTACTGAGCCTGTGCTCTAGAGCCCACGAGCCACAACTACTGAAACCCACGCACCTAGCGCCCGTGCTCCTCAACAAGAGAAGTCCGTGCACCGCAACAAAGAGTAGCCCCCGCTCGCCACAACTAAAGAAAGCCCGTGCACAGCAGCGAAGACCCAACACAGCCAAAAAAAAAAAAAAAAAAGTATACTTTGTTCAGAAGTGATGGATTTGCTAGAAAAGCTGAGATTGATATAGTATATCAAAGAGAGATGTACTTGTATGAGGATCTGCTATAATAAGGGATGCCTGCTGCCTCTGGGCAAGGTTACTTTTTGATTCTTTTGATTGCAGTGAGAGGGAAACTTCAGGACCAAGACACAGAGACCTGTCAAAGGATTTCACCTCCCCTTTCTCTCTTTCCCAACAAACGTAATGGACAGTACTACCCAGTACTGCCTCCAGCTTTTTGCCTGCAGGAGGGCTGCTTTTCACAACTAAACAGGAGAAGTCTCTTCCTTCCTCATTACAGATACGTGGCCCATCTCTTAGAAAGGACACCAAGGCCCTGGCCTCTGTTAATCCCATCTGCTTACCTTGGGAAGAAGAATTATTACATAGTGCTATCAGAGGGCTCTCAGATAACAGTTAGGGATTTTTCCTGAAGATCTCCCATAGTAAAGTACATGGAAATAAACCCCCATCCTAAGGGAAGAAGCATGGTGAAGAGAACACGAAGATAAAAGCAAAAAGAAGTAGGAATGATGTAACTGTGGGCATTTACTGCACACTCTCAGATCAGAAGAATAAGTGTTTTGCTTTCCTCATAAAAATCATAAAATTTGTACGAAAGGGAAATATGATAGCAATGGAAGCTTCAATTCTCTGAGCATCTTTTGCTAAAATCAGTTGCATTCTATTAGAAGCAGTACCTCTCTACATTAAAAAAAATGGTTTATTATGGAAGATTTCAAACATATACAAAAGTAGAGCAAATTGCACAGTGAACTCCCAGGGTTCAAGCACCAGCATCAATGATTATCAACATCTATGCTCCAACCACCCCTTCTCACCCACACTAGATTATTTAAATCATATCCAAGACATCAAACCATTTAATCCATAAAGGCTTCAATATGTATCTCTAAAGGATAAGGATTTATTATTATTTGACATAACCAGAGGCAATGTGGAATCCTTGTGAGGAAGTGATTATGCCTTCTCAGAGTTTATGTCCCAGAAAAAGAAATGCTGGTTTTCCTCCAAAATGTACTCTAAATTTTAGGCAAAGAGATTGCAGAAAAGTTCAGGGCAAAGAATTACAATTTTACAACCAGGGATTTAAAAACAGGAAAAAAACCAGGGGTGTCTTCAAAATGAAATTCTTTTTTTTTTTTTTTATTATTTGTTTATTTATTTTGGCTGCACCAGGTCTTAGTTGTGGCATGCGGGCTCATAGTTGCGGCATGCGGACTTTCTAGTTGTGGCCTGCACGCGGGATCTAGTTCCCTGACCAGGGATCGAACCTGGGCCCCCGGCATTGGAAGTGCGGAGTCTTACCCACTGGACCACCAGGGAAGTCCCTTCAAGATGAAATTCTGATACAATAAATTATCTTATTTAGGAAGAATAGGAGAATTATTTGAAGAAAGTGGTGTGATTGAACACATTGATGTTTTTTTAAACTAATTGATTTTTTAAAATTTATTTATTTATTTTTTAATTTTTGGCTGTGTTGGGTCTTCATTGCTACGGGCTTTCTCTAGTTGCAGTGAGCAGGGGCTACTCTTCTTTGCAGTGTGCGGGCTTCTCTTTGTGGTGGCTTTTCTTGCTGTGGAGCAGGGGCTCTAAGCACGCGGGCTTCAGTAGTTGTGGCACACGGGCTTAGTTGCTCCATGGCATGTGAGATCTTCCCAGACCAGGGCTCGAACCCGTGTCCCCTGCATTGGCAGGCAGATTCTTAACTACTGCACCATGAGGGAAGCCCCGAACACATTGATTTTTTTTTTCATTTTAACATCTTTATTGGAGTATAATTGCTTTACAATGGAATGTTAGTTTCAGCTTCACAACAAAATGAGTCAGTTATATATATACATATGTTCCGATATCTCTTCCTGCATATCTCCCTCCCACCCTCCGTATCCCACTCCTCCAGGTGGTCACAAAGCACCGAGCTGATCTCCCTGTGCTATGTGGCTGCTTCCCACTAACTATCTACCTTATGTTTGGTAGTGTATATATGTCCATGCCTCTCTCTCGCTTTGTCACAGTTTACCCTTCCCCCTCCCCATATCCTCAAGTCCATTCTCTAGTAGGTCTGTGTCTTTATTACTGTTTCACCCCTAGGTTCTTCATGACATTTTTTTTTCCTTAAATTCCATATATATGTGTTAGCATACGGTATTTGTCTCTCTCTTTCTGACTTACTTCACTCTGTATGACAGACTCTAGGTCTATCCACCTCATTACAAATAGCTCTATTTCGTTTCTTTTTATGGCTGAGTAATATTCCATTGTATATATGTGCCACATCTTCTTTATCCATTCATCCGATGATGGACACTTAGGTTGTTTCCATCTCTGGGCTATTGTAAATAGAGCTGCAATGAACTTTTTGGTACATGATTCTTTTTGAATTATGGTTTTCTCAGGGTATATGCCTAGTAGTGGGATTGCTGGGCCATAAGGTAGTTCTATGTGTAGTTTTTTAAGGAACCTCCGTACTGTTCTCCACAGTGGCTGTATCAATTTACATTCCCACCAACAGTGCAAGAGGGTTCCCTTTTCTCCACACCCTCTCCAGCATTTATTGTTTCTAGATTTTTTGATGATGGCCATTCTGACTTGTGTGAGATGATATCTCATTGTAGTTTTGATTTGCATTTCTTTAATGATTAATGATGTTGAGCATTCTTTCATGTGTTTGTTGGCAGTCTGTATGTCTTCTTTGGAGAAATGTCTATTTAGGTCTTCTGCCCATTTTTGGATTGGGTTGTTTGTTTTTTTGTTATTAAGCTGCATGAACTGCTTATAAATTTTGGAGATTAATCCTTTGTCAGTTGCTTCATTTGCAAATATTTTCTCCCATTCTGAGGGTTGTCTTTTGGTCTTGTTTATGGTTTCCTTTGCTGTGCAAAAGCTTTTGATGAGCTCAGATTTTTAGAAACGATATGCAAGAGATAATGAGAGGTGACATAATCAAGACTAAATAAATAAAGGAGTGACCCTGCAAGGAGAGTGTCCTGAGGTTAATGCCCAGCATAAACTAAGACCTGAAGAAGTTACTAAGGCCAACAAAAGTTTCCGAGAGCAATGTTTAGAGTGAGAACAGCAGGGGCAAGGCTGGATGCTCTGGGGGCAGTTAGATCTACGATAACTAGATGGTGGAAAGGAGAGGCCACAGTCCCTCTTTTCCTCTAACTTGACCTGCAGAAGGATTGCTCACCTAGGAAAGGGTTCAATAAAAACCCAACAGGCCGATAGATCTAGGCCAACAAAAAACAAGACCAAGAGAGTTGAGGAGATAGTAATAAAGTGTGTCATTGCTTTAAATGTTTTTAACTATCCACTTGCAAACAAATGGAAAGAATTTATAATTAGTTGAGATGACAGAATGACTACTAGGCATCTCCAGGACCTTGGAGAACAGGAAGGGTGTAAAAAGGAAACTGTTGACTGACCTATTAGTTTCCTATTGCTGCTGTAGCAAATTACAACCAATTTAGTGGTTTAAAACAACACAAATTTATTATTTCACAGTTCTGTAGGTCAGAAGTCTGAAAAGGGTCTCACCGGGCTAACATCAAGGTGTCAGCATTGCCATGTCCCTTTCTGGAGGCTCTAGGGGAGAATCCATTTTCTTGCCTTTTCTAGCTTCTAGGGGCTCATAGCCCCCTTCCATCTTCAAAGCCAGCAGTAGCTAGTCAAGTCTTTCTCACATCAAAAGTCTTTCACATGGGCTTCCCTGGTGGCACAGTGGTTGAGAGTCCGCCTGCTGATGCAGGGGACACGGGTTCGTGCCCTGGTCCGGGAAGATCCCACATGCTGCCGAGCAGCTGGGCCCGTGAGCCATGGCTGCTGAGCCTGCGCGTCTGGAGCAAAAAAAAAAAAGGCTTTCACACGGACTCTTCTGTTTCTCAGGGCCACTGTGCCTACCACAAGTGATAACCTGGCTTTCCAAGAAAGAGAAGAAGGGACTTCCCTGGTGGCGCAGTGGTTAAGAATCCGCCTGCTAATGCAGGAGTCATGGGTTCGAGCCCTGGTCTGGGAAGATCTCACATGCCGCAGAGCTACTAAGCCCGTGAGCCACAACTACTGAGCCCGAGTGCCACAACTACTGAGCCTGCGCTCTAGAGCCCGTGAACCACAACTACTGAGCCCGAGTGCCACAACTACTGAAGCCCATGTGCCTAGAGCCCGTGCTCCACAACAAGAGAAGCCACCGCAATGAGAAGCTCGCACACTGCAACGAAGAATGGCCCCCGCTTGCCGCAACTAGAGAAAGCCCACACACAGCAAGGAAGATCCAACGCAGCCAAAAATCAATAAAGTAAATAAATTTCTTTTAAAAAAGAGAAGGAGGTGGATTCTGAGCATGCTGCACTGGTAATCTGAGGTTGATTCCTCCCCAAATTCTAGGCTCATCTGTTAAACCTGGTTAGCAAAGTGTGAAGGGAAGAAAGGAGGATCTCTAGTAACCTGTACAGATTTGCTAAAAACAAGCTAACCTCATTTTTTGTTCAATTTTAATTTTTTATTCAAGTGTAATATACAAAAGGAACTGTACACATGTCATAAGTGTACAGCTTGATGAATTTTCAAACTGAGCACACATGTGTAACCAGCATCCACATCAAAAAGGCAGCCCCCTGAACCTCTCGTGTGTTTCTCCCAGTCACTCCCCTGTGCCCCCCATGCACACGCTAAGGGAAATCACTGTTCTGACTTCTAGTAGCATAGATTAATTTAGCCTGTTTTGATGTAAATGGATATAAAGGGTATGTACTCTCTTGTGTTTGGCTTGTTCACTTAATACATTTGTGACATTCATCCATAATTTTGTCTGTAGCTGTAGATGGTTCTTTCTCATTTGCTGTTTAGTATTCCATTGTATTCATTTAGCCATTCTATCGTTGATTGGCATTTGGGTTGTTTAAATTTTTGACTATGACAATGGTATAGCTATGAACATTCTAGCATATATATGTACTAATTTCATTTGAATCATTATTTGATAGCATCATTAGATTTCTAGAGCAGAGACATGTGTATACAGATTTCAGAGAGGTTCTTGGCAAACTCTTGTGATATTCTTGTTGACAAGGTAGAAAAAGGCGGACTAGATAAAAAAAAATAGTTTGGTGGATTCCTGGTTGACGTTGTGGAATAATGACAGCAGAGAGGAAGATCTATAGTGATAGACTACAGGGCTCTGCCTATCCTAGTCAACATTTTTATAAGTGACTTCAGTGAAGATCCAGAAAGTTTGCTAATCAGATTTGCAGATTTCACAAAATTGAAGGCATTTGAACTAACTGATTAAAATGAAGGGGGAACTCCATTTCTGATAAATGGAAATGATGCCTAAAAATTCAGAGAGGAAAGTTACTAGGAACAAGTGTAAAGCCCCATATTTGGGATTAAAAAAAAAATCACTTTTAATAGGCCCAAACACAGGGAGAGGGAAAAGCTGATCAGTTTGGGAGCAAAAAAGGAGTTACAGTTGACGAGTTCAAACTGAGACTCCATAGCCTGCAACAGTAGCTGGAGTTTTCTGTGTGGGTCTCAGTTTCCAGGGAGACACTGACAAAGTGCAATTAATACAGAGGAGTGAACTGGGCCGGTGAGTGGGAAACCATATTTATCACACAAGATGTTGAAGAACATAGGTCTTTGACTGAAGAGGGAAGACTCAAGGGGAACGGGATGTCAGTCTTTAATGATAAGAAGGGCTTATCGTGATGTGCGAGAGGCTTCAGCTTGATGCTTTGTGGCTCCAGAGGAGAGGTCCAGGACAATTAGCGAGAAGTTGCGAGGGAGAAGTTTTTGGCTGGGTGGGAGGAAGAGCTATTGGTCTCTTTACAGACGGCATGAGTGGCCTAATAAATTGCTGAGGTTTTTACAGTCCCTGGGAATTTGAAGGAGAAAATGGCTTAAATAGCAGCCTAAGTTGTGTGTTATGTTGTATGTATTTAAAACTAATGGTGCTGGGAGAATTGTAGGCTGAATGTTCTTTTTCAGGGACTGTTTAGTTTGAGCATCTAAACTAAATCTGGACGTCTGATCCTGAATGGGCCTGCAAGCTTTGTTCACTTCTGGATCAAGCCAGGCATCTGCTCTCCTTGCTTTTAGTTCTAGAGCTGATGCTGGGCCTCAGTGCTGGAACTAGCCTCCTCCTCCAGGGGCTCATGGAGGCTGGGTGTCATGACCATTCAGGAGCATCTCTTTAGATGATTATAGGAGTGACTTCTTCTCAGCTGCTTCTTCCTTCAAAGCAGGGGTCAAAGCAGGAATGGAGGTGCACCTGAGTCAAGGGTCTGAGGTGATTTTCAGCCCATCTTTCTGTGGTCTTGGCCCAGTGTTGGGTGGAGATTGAATTGCACCTAGAGGTAGGAGGGTAGGGCATCTCTGTCCTTGAGGTTAACTTGCAGTTGCCTCCATATTATTCTAACCCCATGTCCTACCCCCACCCCCTTCCCTGCCTCTGAAGCAGGAGGTCAGGCTCCACTTCAAGAACAGTGCACTTGGCTGGGCTCTGGGGCCACCGGTCAGCTGTATCCGCTGGGGGTGGGGACAGAGAGCCCAGTCAGCACTGCTGCCTGCCATTCCCATTTCCTGCTGCCACGGCCAAGAGGCCCTGGAGGAAGCTGAGCGCTGGAGAAGATGAGGGCCAGCGCTCTTTCCAGAGGATTCCCTTCTTCGTTCAAACCGAACCTCCTGTGCTCAATACAGAGAGCAGATCCGGGCAAGATGGTGGGTCAGTGGCTGAGAACAAAGCCTCAGGAGTGGGGGAGGAGGAAACACTGGTGGGTAAGAGGAAGGATACAGATGGATGGATATAGAAGTAGACTAGAGAAGCTGTAAGGATTAAAATGTAAACAATCCATGTATTTTCTTTTCAGAATTTGTTGTAGTAAAGGATAAGGAGTTGGCTCTTCCTTGGACAGAGCTGAGAACAGAAGCATGTGGCATGTGGTTACAGACTGACTCTGAACCAGAACCAGTCTCTTAATTCTCAAGCCTATCCCAGTTTAGTGTTGTCACCCTGGTGACCCTGAGGGCTACTCATGAATTTTTTTTTTAATTTATTTATTTTTGGCTGCATTGGGCCTTCGTTGCTGTGCGCAGTCTTCTCATTTTGGTGGCTTCTCTTGTTGCAGAGCATGGGCTCTAGGTGCGCGGGCTTCAGTAGTTGTGGCACACGGGCTCAGCATTTATGGCTCATGGGCTTTAGAGCTCAGGTTCAGTAGTTGTGGCACACGGGCTTAGTTGCTCCGCGGCATGTGGGATCTTCCCGGACCAGGGCTCGAACCTGTGTCCCCTGCATTAGCAGGCGGATTCTTAACCACTGCGCCACCAGGGAAGTCCACCCATGAATTTTAATTAGGGGACCCCATTCCCTTGTGAATATGGTAACTCCAGTTGTCTCAGATGCTTCTAATCCAACCTGGCTTGAGTTATATTAGTAAGCCAGCAGCAGAGCCCGAGGGTGAGGGGTGGAGGTTACAGGATGGAGAGAAGAGGCAGGAGGCAGAAGTCCAGTGGGGAGTAAAGGAGGGGTGACCGGCTGAGGAGGATCAGCAGATCTGAAAGATTTGCCCGTTTTATGGGATGCTTGTAGAGACTACATGCTTGTGTCTTTATTAACACTACGTTGGCCTGGAGTTATGGGTGCATTTTTGCCCAGCCCTGTGATAAGGTTTGTTGGTTTGTTGGCTTGTTTATTAGGCAGAAAGGCAAGTGTTTGTTTAGGACAGGAATGCCCCCTTTCTGCAAGAGCGGAAAAGAACTTGGGCAGTAAGGGAGGGGGAGACAGAAGGTGAGACAGCTGTTCTGAGGGGTTGCTCTTTCCTGCCTCTCAGGATGAAGTAGCCTCTGGGCCAGAGTGTGATGAGACCAGGACACAACAAAACAGAAGGGCTGGGGACACTGAGGGCCACACCACTGCCAGAACTGAGACAGGGAGTGCTTGGGACTGAGTTGGTGGCCTGAAGCAGGCAAGCCCAGCACTTTCTCCTCTGGTAAGGCAGGCTGGCTCTGATCTTGTCTTCGCAGCCCTTGGGAGAACGGCTGTTAAGCCCTCCTTCTAGTGCTCCAGTTGCTGAGCTGGGAAGGAGGGAGCAGTGAAACGATCCACTTTGCCACAGCGGGGAAGGTGCGGGGTATGTGGCTGCCTGCTTGTTTAAGAGGTTGGTGGGGGATTGAGGAACGTTCTGCTGAATTTCAGACTTGTTTCTTTTGATTTTCTTCCCCTCTTGAATTTCTTCTTCTGAAGCAGCAGATTATAGCTTTTTTGGGGGGGTGGGGTAGTAGAGTTCTCTGAGATTCTGGTGAAAGTTATCGACCCTTTTCTTAGAACAATGCATATTCTTTGGACATATGTACATAACACTTTACAAAGAATTTCAGGCCTGTGGAAGCCCTAGGTTAAGAACCCTGCCTCTAAGGGCAATCCATGAATTTTGCTGAAGCTCATCCAAGTAAAGGGATTGCCTCTACCCCAGGATAGAAGGACTTGAGGAATGTTTGTGGCTCTGACTTTTGCATTGTCCAGTCAGGAAAAATGCCCCATCCCCCTTCTGTAGGAACCTCAGTTCCAAGAGTCTTTCCAAGCATGAAAACAAGCAGCTGAGCTGGCCGGCAGTAGCAGGAAGTCTGGCCTCCAGCCTAATCCTGGCCACACATCCTGACCTGCTAGCCCAGATGTTGGATAAGTCACAACAGGACTCATCAAGGTTAACAGTAATCCCACAGCATCAGAATGTTGGGTCCTGGAGCCCATATAAGGGGATACAGGGCTGGAGAGGGTGAGAGACCATGACTTTTCAGAGCCAACAGCTGGAACGCATCACTAATCCTGTTTCGCTACCAGTTGCCTCCTATTGCTGTGAGCAGTTTTGTGCGTAAGCAAATCCAGTCGCTTTGTTTTGTGTCTCTTGTATAAGTGCTGAGGGCGTGTGTGTGTGTGTGTGTGTGTGTGGGTGTGTGTGTGTTGCTGTGTACACAGGTGCTCAGCAAGAGCCTTTGAATGATAATGGTGAGGGCATTCTGGGCAGAGGTTTCCAATGAAGAGCAGGTCAGAGCCCAAACAGTTCCGTCTTTGGCCAAAGGCTCTATTTTGGTGACTGGTACCAGAAAAACTGCTTGGGGGTCTAAGGCCCTCTGGACGGTGGGGCCAGTCACCAATCAGTATTATTTTTCTTTCAGGTCTCTTAACCTTCATTAACTGTGCCTATGTCAAGTGGGGAACCCTGGTACAAGATGTTTTCACCTACGCGAAAGTATTGGCACTGATCGCCGTCATCATCGCAGGCACTGTTAGACTTGGTCAGGGTAAGAAATAAGAGTGACAGCAACTAATGTCTGTTAAGCATTTTCCATACGCCATACCCCTCTAAGTGACCTCTGTGCATGATTTCATTTAATGGGTACTATTATTATCCCCATTTTATTTTTTTGGCCATGCCCCAAGGCTTGCAGGATCTTAGTTCCCCCACCGGGGTTGAACCCGTGCCCCCTGCCATGCAAGCACGGAGTCCTAACCACTGGACCGCCAGGGAAGTCCCTGAAGTCCCTAGCTTAAGTAGTGGAGCTGAAATCTGTACCCAGGCAGACTGAGCCCAAAGCCTGTCCTGTCATTTCTCTGCATGCTGCCTCCCAGAGGAGGTTGATTTGGGCAAAAAAGAGCCATATCCCGGGAGCCAGCTTTTGCGGATTGTCGAGCCCAATGCTGTAGCTCTGACTGTTCTCCCTTGGGAGCAGACAAGGGCAGAAATGAACCTCTTGTACCCACTCCTCTACCAGTTTCCAGGTGTGAACACCTACCCTGCAACTACTCTGTTGACTGGGCATACTGAGCCCTGCCCTTCCTCCACTCTGTATCAGCTGTCTGGGTTAGGAAGGGGGCAGACAGAACTGCATCACCCCTGTTCTCCAGCCCTCTGCTCTGTCGTGGATCCTTACTCTAGAGAGCCACCGGGGTCCTTCCTGTCAAGACCCCTGTGCTGCTCCCTGCACTCTGGCCCATCACTGTAGCTGTCTCTCTTCTGCTCCCCATTCTTTCACTGGTACCCTTGCTGCCAAGGTGTTGTAAGCCACACACATTCTGTTATCGTCACATTCTTCCTCTCCTTTACCGGATCACCTTGTAGTTGGGGTGTAGGCCACTAATCCTTATGCCTTTCCATATTCTCTGGGTTCCAGGAGCCTCGACTCACTTTGAAAATTCCTTTGAGGGTTCATCATTTTCAGCGGGCAACATTGCTCTGGCACTGTACTCGGCTCTGTTCTCCTACTCGGGCTGGGATACCCTCAATTATGTCACCGAAGAGATCAAGAATCCTGAGAGGTAGGTACCTCACCATCAACTTTCCATGGCAATGATAGCCATCATTTATTGAGCTCCTACTGTGTGCCAGACAGCATACCACAACTAGTTGATTTTATCAGTGTCATTTCAATAGACTGCAGGCCGGAGGCCCAGAGAAGTAACTTGTCCATGATCACAGCAGCAGAGCTAAGAGGTGTACTTTCTCATGTGTTAAAAAAAATTTTTTCTTCACAGGCCTTTTCTCATTTGTTCATGCATTTCTGCATTAATCAAAGCAAGTTGTACCATGTGCTTGTGTATACTTTATTTAATTTTTTTTTTTTTTTTTTTTTTGCGGTACGCGGGCCTCTCACTGTTGTGGCCTCTCCCATTTGCGGAGCACAGGCTCCGGACGCGCAGGCTCAGCGGCCATGGCTCACGGGCCCAGCCGCTCCGTGGCATGTGGGATCTTCCCGGACCGGGGCACGAACCCGCATCCCCCGCATCGGCAGGCAGACTCTCAACCACTGCGCCACCAGGGAAGCCCCTTCCTTTCTCTTCTGATCCCTTCCTTGTTTCTCAAATTCATACTGACTTTGAATTGTGGTATTGTTTGTTTCAGGACACCATTTTTACTCTGAATTGCCCTGTAGTCAAGCAGAGTAAAAAGAACTCTGGGCAGGGAGTCAAAGGGCCTGGACCTGTCTTTCCACTGATTTGTTGGATGACCTTGAGGGAATCCCCTGCCATCTCTGCCTGCTCCTTGTCTGTAATTGAGGGGGTTGAATTATATGATCTCTAGAGCTTTTCCTGGCTCTGAAATTCAATGATTCTAGGACCTAAGATTTGCCAGGGAGTGAGGTTTCTATAAATTTCTAAGTCAAAATAATAATAATAAACACCTTTTGGCTTTGAGAAACAGAGTATTCCTGATACACATCTAGTGCTGCAACCCTGGGAGCAGATGATAGCAGATCGAGGCCTGGGCGGTGCTTCCACCTACAGGACAGAAACTGAATGACTTGAGTATTTGCCCCCCTCTCACTGTGAAGAACGTTTATAAAGATCATGGCTTTATTGGGCCAGAGGGACCTTGAGACGTCTGTTTTTCTCTTGGCCTCTGGTTAGGACGGCACTCAAAGCTCTCAAACTGAGTAAGGGGGCGGGGTGCACATACTTCCCAGATTGCTCGCTCAGATACACATTGTTCTTTCTACTGAGGACCTGTATTATTCTCTGGCGAGGCTAGACTGCAGTTCCCCTCTATAATTTCTTCTTTCATATTTAACCTTAATACAAATTTTTCAGTGTTGACAGCCTTAGAGGAGGAATCCTGATACTAAGAGACCTCTAGAGTAAAACAAACAAAACTTTCCTGTGCTATTATCATGCTGTGACACAGTCATCAATCCTTTTTCCTTTTTTTGTGTAGGCCTTTCTCCGAATGTGATGTTCCTTTCCCTGATGCTCTTTAGTTCTTGAGTTCAGAGCTTAAGCCACTATCCTATCCTATCCTAGGCAACTTCAAAGGCAAAAGCCCTGGGGAATTGCCATGGGAGGCCCCATCCCCGGATTAGTGGGGCGGAGTCTGAAAATGAAAGGACAGTGGGGAGGAGACTGTGGGGCTAATATATCCACTTTTCTGTTTGGCTGTAGGAATCTGCCCCTCTCCATTGGCATTTCCATGCCCATTGTCACCATCATCTACATCTTAACCAATGTGGCCTATTACACCGTGCTCGACATGAGAGAGATCCTGGCCAGCGATGCTGTTGCTGTGGTAAAGGATTTTCACTAGCAGAAGGGTGAGGGTGTGTTTGTGGGCTTTGGGTATCGTGCTGCTCTTCAAAGTCCCAGAAAGCGGGTAGTCCTTGAAAAGAGTATGCCTAGAGTACTGGGCTTGCGAGGTCGTTAGCCCTGCTGTGGAAGAAAGGGTTGGGTTGCTAGTAGGGGGCACCAGGGGGTATGCTTGTCCTTGCCTTCCATCCCCGTTAGGTCCTGCTAATGACTCTTCTCCATTCCTTTCCCTTAGACATTTGCAGACCAGATTTTTGGAATGTTCAACTGGACCATTCCAGTGGCAGTTGCGTTATCCTGCTTTGGTGGCCTCAATGCCTCCATTGTGGCTGCGTCTAGGTACGAGTGTCACCTTTTACTGAGGGGTAAAGTGAAGAGCTGTGGCAGGACAGGGCAGGACTTAACAGGACCCAGACTTTAGTCACCACGATCCCCAAGTGACAGTCACAACGCTTTGGCCTTGTTCGCATCAGCAGCCTCCAGTTCTTACAAATCTCAGTATTGAACTCCGTTCCAAATTATTCAAACCCTTTTGAAGGAGGGGATGCCAGAGAGGGAGAGCCTTGTGGCACAAGAACCAGGCCACACCCACATCCCCCAAGTTTCTCAGCCTCTCCTATCTTACCCAAAATAGGCTTTTCTTTGTGGGCTCAAGAGAAGGCCATCTCCCTGACACCATCTGCATGATTCATGTTGAGCGGTTCACACCAGTGCCGGCTCTGCTCTTCAATGTAAGTGGTCTCAAGACTGGGGCTGAAAGCCAGATTGTGGGGGAACTTTAGTAGCAGTAGATACAACTGTTCTTAGCTCCCCAGAAGCTCTAAAGAAGATTCTAATAGAAAAACTGTTGATGGACCATCCACTGTGGGCAAGGCACTGTGCTGTAACTGCTGCAGTGGTTTATTTATTTATTTAGGTTGTGCTGGGTCTTTGTCGCAGCATGCGGACCCTTGGTTGTGGCATGCACGTGGGATCTAGTTCCGAGACCAGGGATTGAACCCGGGCCCCCTGCATTGGTAGCGTGGAGTCTTACCCACTGGACCACCAGGGAAGTCCCTGCTGCAGTGGTTCTTGAAAGAATCCATATTCTCTAAGGAATGGTGACCTCCTCTGGCCCGGGATGAGGCATAAAGTTCATGGAATACACTGTAACGACTGCCGTGGCAGACAGTGATGTAGTGTTCAAGGGAAGAAATGGTCACTGTGGGGGTAGAGGGTGAACAAGGAAAAACTTCCTGGAGAAAGTGAATTTGAAGTGGATTTTTAAGGTTAGGGTTGCAAATGGTAGCGATGGATGGGCTTTAGTTTGAAAGAAACAGCATCAGAAAGTCCAGAGGTTAAGCAGTGTGGAGTTGGGTAGCAGAAGGTAAAAGCTGGAATTGTATGTTGGAGCCATTCTGGAGAGGCGCTGGGGCAAAAGCTATTTGAGGAACTGTTTTGAGCTGTGCTGTACAGAGGATTAACCTGGCAAGAGTTTGAAGAATGGGCTGAAAAAGGCTACTGACTTAATAGGAAAGGAGCGAGGTGTTGAAACTAAGGTGGTAAACGGGGTGGGAACAGAAAAGGACAGTTGGGGAGACTGAGGACTTGACAAGGGGGTGGATTTGTGGGAGATAAAGGGACTGGCAAGTGCCTTGCGTGACAGGCCTTGAGAGGAGCTGATGTGGGCTTGCGCCTGCAGGGTCTCATGGCGCTGATCTACTTGTGTGTGGAGGACATCTTCCAGCTCATTAACTACTACAGCTTCAGCTACTGGTTCTTCGTGGGGCTCTCTATCGTGGGTCAGCTTTATCTGCGCTGGAAGGAGCCTAATAGGCCTCGTCCTCTCAAGGTAGGACCTCTCCATCCCACCTCTGCTGCACCCACTCCAGGGGATTCTTATATTTATTCAGAAACCTTTGCCCGGAACTTGACGGTGGTTCCGAGTTGAGAGGAAGGGGATGACAAGAACACTCAGTGCTCTTCTGTTCACAGGTGGGGTTTTCTTGGCTGTCCACCCTGAGCTGTCTAACCTCCACTTGTTTCTTCTGTGCCCTTAGCTCAGCATTTTCTTCCCCATTGTCTTCTGCTTCTGCACCATCTTCTTGGTGGCTGTTCCACTCTACAGTGATACCATCAACTCCCTCATCGGCATCGGCATTGCCCTCTCAGGCTTGCCCTTTTACTTCTTCATCATCAGAGTGCCAGAGCACAAACGACCTCTTTGCCTCCGCAGGATTGTGGGTAAGCCTTGGGTCCTCAAGTCGGCTCAGCTATTGTACGGCCTGGTTTTTTTTTTTGGCTTTTTCTGCAAATCTAGTCTCCCAAATCGCCTTCGCCATAGCTCCTACCTGTTGTTGAGGCTTAACTGTAATTGTCCCCTCGGGCCCAGCCCCACTCAGTGCCACCTGAACTCAGCCCAGTTGACCTCTTCTGTTTTGACTCAAACTTCTCTTTGTAGCATCTGCCACGTGGTATGTCCAGGTCCTATGTATGTCAGTTGCTGCAGAGATGGATTTGGAAGATGGAGGAGAGACGCCCAAGCAACAAGATCCCAAATCTAACTAAACACCACGAGAAATCCTGAGATGTGGGCAGCAGGGGCCTCATCTCCTACTGGCTGGAGCCAAGGAAGCTGAAAAGCTCACTTCTTTGGAGGCGTCTGTCCAGAAGCCTCTTAGGCAGCTTCAACAACCTCTGAACTTGCTTTCTGAGAGATGGAGAGTAATTTATTTGTTTTGCTACATATTGTTCCGTATTTCTTTTAAAGGGACAATAAAGCAGACTGTGATGGGGAGCATGCCAGGTGTGGGCCTGGATGTTCCATTGGCACGTTTCCACGTGTTAAGACATCCACTCACCTCCAGTGTGCCTGCCCACTCCTCTTTCCCACTGAAAGACCCAATAATGCTCCAAACTTCCCGTCTCCTTTAGAGAGACGTCAAACTGTCAAAGGTGCTAGACAATAAAAGGGTATGTTCCTGAGCTCTGAATGGCTTTTTTTTTTTAATTAATTAATTTATTTTTGGCTGTGTTGGGTCTTCGTTTCTGTGCGAGGGCCTTCTCTAGTTGCGGCGAGCGGTGGCCACTCTTCATCGCGGTGCACGGGCCTCTCACTATCGCGGCCTCTCTTGTTGTGGACCATAGGCTCCAGACGCGCAGGCTCAGTAGTTGTGGCTCACAGGCCTAGTTGCTCCGCGGCATGTGGGATCCTCCCAGACCAGGGCTCGAACCCGTGTCCCCTGCATTAGCAGGCAGATTCTCAACCACTGCGCCACCAGGGAAGCCCCTGGCTTCATTTTTATATAGTGTCTCAAGGACAGCTCCCATTAGCCTGGCAGGAAGACTAAAAACAATCTTATGCTTGAAAGAATCTGAGTATTTCTTTCTCTCTTGAGCCAGTTGCTGAAGGCTGATGCAACCAGTCTCTACACAAGAGAACACCTAAGCTGCTGTAGCAAAATGCTAGGTTGTTCGATAAAAGCTTTATCAACTTCCTCTTAATTATCACTAAAAACTTAAGCATATCTACTTCTTGAAGAATATTTTATAGGTAATCTTGGGGTAAATGAATGTGGTTCCTCCAGATACAGTCTCTGCTTACCACGCATACCTCTGACCACAAAGCAAGTATGGACGGGACAACACATCTAAGCCCTTAATGCCAGGCTACAACACTGAGATGCCTCCTAAGAGCATGGGCCAACAAGAACAATCATCACCCAACCTATTCTTTTCTCTGAAGCACTCAGTCCTTTTCCCTGTTTAATAAGTTTCAGGGAGCAGCACGTAATACGGAAGTTTACTAACTCAGTGGATGGGAAGATCACTTGGCTCCCCAGTGTTCTTTTACACTTAGGTGGAAGAGTCTGTAGTGGAATCTACTTTTAAAATGAACATCAACATGTCCCACAGTTTCTAGGTCTGCGGCAAGGACCCAGCATCAGTTCTTGTTCTAAGGCTGAGTCTCTCAAGAGAGAGAGTTCCTGCCAGTATGAGCAGGGAAGAGAATTCAGCCAAGTGTGTCACTCCAGGGATGCTTTGACTTTGGTTTGTTGCTGCTGCTATTGGGGGTGTTGGGAGGTCCATTCTTTCCATGCTGTAGCAGAGGGTTGTGGGTAAAGGTCTGTCGTAAGGGACCTGGGGGAAGGAGAAAACCAATCTCGATGAACAAAGGAAAGGAAGAAACAAATGACAGAGTTTAGCCTGCAAGTGTTATTTACCCCTGGCTGCTAGCTCCAAGTGATTCCGCATGCGTCGTTCACGCTCCTGTAGCTGATGTGCCATTTCGGCATTCTTCCAGCCTGTGTAAAAAGGATTAAGGCAGTTTGGTCGTGTACCCACTTCTAGGCCACTCTCCCCAGTTCCTATTCACGGAGGACAGGCCCTTACCTGTTTTGAAGCTCTTTATGAAGCCTTCCTGGGGAGGTAATTTGTCTGAGTCATGCACAACACGCTGGGGGATTTTAAGTACAGTGCGTACAGCTGGAATACGGAGGCAGGCCACCTGGCCCAGGGAAAATACGTTGGAGGACAGCCAGTACATGAACACTGCCTGGATGAGAAGGAAGAGAAGGTACTCAGAAGCTGCGTCCCTGGGCAGCCTGCCGGGAGACTTGGAGCCAGCCCCTAAGACATTACTTACCGCGGGGAAATGGATCGTTATGGGCAAGACTGCCAGGGGCATCAATCTGATAAAATTTCTCATCCACTGAAGGTCAGAACTTTGCACGCCAGTTTCAGCACCTAGCTGTAAAAAAAAAAAAAAAAAAAGCAGGGGAAGAATAGTAAATGCATGGCAATTTTAGTTGAATGGGGCTCAGATTTCTTACCCATCAACTCTATGTCTCCAGGGAGTGAAGAATGACCGTTCTGTAACTACTTTCCCCTCACTCCCCATTCTGCAGGCCTGGCACTCGGCGAACCTGGGCTTACCTCAAGGACACCCCACATTGTAGCAGTGACCACCAGAGGTAACATGTAAGTGGGGTCAGATAGTGTGAGATCCTGGAACCACCAGAGGCCACCTGTCTGCAGGCTGGGCACAGGAAGGTTAGCCATTTCTCTCAAGGCAATGAAGAAGGAGATGAAGATCGGGGCCTATGACACAGGATAAACAGTGTCAGGACCCTTTAGTAGAAGGGACATTTTAATTACTCCATTACTGAAACCCATGTAGCATAGTATCACCACCACATGCTTTTTTGGGGGGTCTAGGGCATGGGAAACACAGAGGAGTAATTTGATTGGTTCTGATGAAGTTAAAGAAGGGAAATGTTTTTTGCTCACCTGAGTCAGAGGTAGAATGAGAGGTCTGAAGAGTTTAATATCATGCTTTTTCTGGTAGAACGTCATCTCCGAGGAGGCCCTGTAAACTGTGAAGGGAGTGGAAGCTAACAGCTGGGCTAACAGCTAGGTTGGAGGAGGTGACCATCCTCATCACCTGGCCCATGAGAATTCTAACTGACCCTGGCCAGTCATTGGAAGCATTAGGCCTAAGAAGCAGGTAAATCTTAGAACTCGCCCAACTGTAGCAACTCCTGATTTAGGCTGTTCCCCCAACCTGAGCTGAATGTCAGGGAAAGCGCCAATGTGGTCCTCACCCATGCTCATTCTGCAACTGACTCACATTCAGTATGGTTTCCTGTCAACTTGGCCTCTCTGATTCGAGCGGAAAACTTCTGAATCTCTGGCAAGTGGTTGTGGATGTTAGCTGCCTCTCGCTGGCCCTTCACGATGAGAGGAAACACCAGGCAGCGGGCAAGGACTGTACCTGGAAAACACGAACGAAGACTGGAGTGAAATTCAAGCCATTCTGCAGCTAGAAGGCTGAAGGTTTTTAGGTCCTCACTGAAAGGGTCTCCTAGCCCAGACTTTTCCACCCTGTGACTCGTGCCCAAAGGGCCCTAAAACAACGGGTACGGGTATGACAGTTCCTTCGAGGCTCAGTCTTCTGCTTTGACGTCAAAAGTCTGGCATTAACTTCTCTAGGCAAATGACCAGGAATCTTGTTTCCTTGAACAAAAAGGTGACAGAAGCCACTTTTGTAGATCAGTGGTTTCCAAACTTTTCTATGATCAGTGGACTCCTTTTTTCCCCAACTCTAAGTGTAACCCCAATATACATAACAGATAAAATCCCTGCCCTGGGTGAGGAGGTAGTCTGACTACAGGATTTTTCAAGCTCTGGCCTTTGCTTTGCTCAGAAGCACTTTTACAGAACTCTGGGGCTCGCAGGAATGAAGTCTGAAAGCCACTATTCTAGAAATGCCTGCAGTAGGAGGTAATCTGGTGGCCTACTGCTTTAGCTCCCTCCTATTTCTTTTCTTACACTTCACATTTCTTGATCATTTCAACAAATATTTATTTAGTTGATGGTATCTGTGGGTAAGCAAGTGGGCCTGGGCTGAGAAGAGACCAGGGGGAGATACAGGTTTAGGCTTTATCAACATTATGATGAATGGTGTGAAGTGGACAGAGAAGGGAGCTAAGGATGGAACCTGGAATCCCAGCACTAAAGGGGCAGGTAGAGTACTGAGCAATGGAGATGGGAGGGTGTGGTCAGAAAGACAGGAAGAAAATCTACAAAGATTGTCGCAAAAGCCAAGGGACAGGGCTTCTCTGGTGGCACAGTGGTTAAGAATCCGTATGCCAATGCAGGGGACACGGGTTCGAGCCCTGGTCTGGGAAGAACCCACATGCTGCGGAGCAACTAAGCCTGTGCGCCACAACTACTGAGCCTGCACTCCAGAGCCCTTGAGCCACAACTACTGAGCCTGCATGCCACAACTACTGAAGCCTGCGTGCCTAGAGCCCGTGCTCCGCAACAAGAGAAGCCACCTCAGTGAGAAGACCGCGCACCTCAACGAAGAGTAGCCCCCGCTCGCCGCAACTAGAGAAAGCCCGCATGCAGCAATGAAGACCCAACACAGCCAAAAATAAATAAATAAAGTTCTAACCCTAAGCCCCCATTTCCCCTACTGTTGTACAAGATATATCCCCCTTACATGCAGCAATGGCCCCCCACCAAGGTAGGCCTAGGTTAACATGCATAAATTCCAGTAAGTTCTGGATCAGTCCCACTGGGGTGTATGACCCCAGCCCAAGCTCAGTGAAGCTCTGTTCTGCAGCAGCCAGGATGATATCTGCAGTGTCTCCAGAAGCCACCTCAGGTACTGCTGTAGGTGGGGGAGTTGCAGGAATGACCGGAGGGGCCTGAACCTGTGGGGAAAAAGGAGGAAAAAAAAAAAAAAAAAAAGCCAGACGTTATATTCGGGGAGGGAGGGACACACACATAGAAATCGAGGTCCCTCTTATTATAACCAATACTGGGGTACTCTCTTGACTCCCTGTTTCTCGTTCTCCCAGGGTAGCCTACATTGTCATAGAATTCAAAGCTTAAAAAGAACATTTTATGCCAGGAAGTCAATTAAAAAGTACATTATTTTCCTGGATTTTGTAATGCTTGTGGTATCTGTCAGCTTTTAAAAACCGTTACTTTGTAAAGATTTCTTATTCTAAATAAATATTCCCACTCATATTTTTTAAGAAAGGATATTTTATTTTCCCCTCTAGGCAGAAAGATAAGTTACTCAAAATAAGACTTCATGATTCTCCTTCATGTTGGGAAGTTATTTCTTGTGCATTTTCCAAACTTCAGTCATTTGAGTATCACTAGCACAATTCTGCATACACTGAAACTATTATAATTTTTCTTTAAACAACTCAGTTTTTAAGATCAAAAGTATCTACTTGGTCTCATCCTGAGAAATATTAATGTCCATGAAATCAGGGACATACAAGTTATAATCAAAGATATACAATTATAAATTGTGTCAACTGAAAAAAAAAGCACGAGCTAAAAGTTGAGAACTGTGTGTTATTTGGGGCATTACTGAGGACTTAAGTACAGGACAAAGCCTCTCAGCTGTGAGGGACTGTTCCAAAGAGGTAACACCAAAAAATTACTGCTAATTAAATAAAAACCAGATGTCTCAGGTTAATGAATTTAGTGCTTTTCTATGTATGGAAAGACACCAGAATTTGGGTTTACTCAAATCATTCCTTTGATTTGTACCTTAACTATCTAGGGCCAGTATTCTGTTTCTCCATCCTGACTTCCCTCAGGGTGCACTGTTAGGGGTGACTGCAGTGGCTGATGGTCCCAACATCCTTTGTTTAGTGATAAGACAGGTGACATTCTTTGTCCTCAGCACCTCCTTCTAGGCCATAAACTGGACCAACAATTGGGAGGCACTTCATGACCGATTCTGTCCCATGGCACTAGGAAGGCTGATTCGTAGATCAGGCGAAGACTCTGCTGATAGGCTACTCAATTCGCTAATTTTTGGATCAGGCCCTGTTGATAATCTAAAATTCTCTGGATCACCTGGATGAAGAATATTGCCTGCGGTATCAGTAAATAAAGGATGCTGCAGCCATCAAGCCATCAGCCACGCTCAACTGTATACCCTGAGGGGATTCAGGATGGAGAAAAACAACACGGGTGCTATACAGTTAAGGTGCACATCAAAGGAATGATTTCAACAGGCCTAGACTCTTAAATCATTCCACACATAGAAAAGTACTAAACTCATTCACTTGAGATGTCTGGCTTTTAACACTAATCTTTTGATGTTCTGACTACCTGGTTGTTTTTGCAAAATTCCTACATATCCTGGCTCCTCCCTTTCCTCTTCGGAGTAGTCCCTCGGAGCTATCTCAGAGGATGTCCTCTGGCTTAAGTCCTCAGCAAGACCACTGAATAAAACATAATTCTCAACTTTTAGGTTGTGCATTTGTTTTTCAGTCAACAATTTTGGTGACCACGAAGGGAACCAGAGCAGAACTCTCTCCTTTGCCCAAACTCTAAGAGGATCCAAGGGCCTGGTACCAGCAGAGGCCTCTTGGGCCTGTCTGCCTCCTTGGAGAGTCCAGATGAATTTGGGTGATTCTTGGATCTCCTGATTATTGGTTGATGATCCTGAGTTTTATCTGGCAGTGTCTAACTGCCCAGTTGAAAGCTACTGGGGAAACCAGGTGGAAAGACTGGGAGTTACTCAGTTGAGACAATAAGGAGTCTGGACTGGGTGATTAGGTGAGAGGCTGGCCTAACATCTTTGCCTCCAATTAAACACTCTCGCCAAGTCTATGTATGTACAAAACTTATACTTACAAGTACTCACTTAATTGGGAATTAAAGGAAATCTTGCCCTGAAAATAGCCCACACGTGGCTTTTTTTTTTTTGCTGCATCTCATGGCATGCGAACTTCCCGGACCAGGAATCAAACCCACACCCCCTGTCATAGAAGCGATTAAGGACCACCAGGGAAGCCCTGGGGCTCTTTTACTGCATACGCAGTTAAGTTAGAGAAAGCAGCTTGATAAACCATCTTTTCAGAATTCTGACCTTAAAGAAATAAAAGCCCTTCTGGGGGAACTTGCAAGTCTCTCCCAGTGTCTGAGATGTAAATGTTCTACTTGATCTTCTTAAGTGTGCGACTGCGCACATGTGTGTTGTGTTTTGTGAGAACTTGGTCTCTGCCATCCAGAAGGTACATATATTCTGCAGCCAACTGAACAGACTGAGATTCTGAGCAGTCTTTTTCCGGACTGTGCGAACTCTCAGGGGCTTTTTGCCATTTTAACTTTTGCTGCGTCAGCCTGTACAACAAAGGCCTTTACTTTCTTGGGCTATTTTTGGGAGTAAACCTTCTGTATCTTGGTTAGGTGGCATCCTTCGCACTCTCTTGTGGGGATGCTTCTTTCGTCCTATTGGTCTGAATCACAATTAAGATATATCTCATTAATGGCCAGATGACAGGTCTTTTAAATTGGAAAAGCTCTAAATCAGTAAATCTTTAGAGAGTCTCATTATAAACAGCTGTTTTATCGGGACCCATGGAAAAACCAAATTAGAAGGTGGAAAAATATATATAATGGTTAACCTAAGAACTCCTTTAGTTTAAACCAAACAAAAAACTGGCTTGGGAAGCCTTATTCCTGGTCTCTGCTTCCCCTCAATGGGTGTTATAGATGCTAAAAAAAAAATAAAAATCAATAATGTTAATTAGGTTCATTAACAGGGAAAGAAAAAACCGAAGGGAAGGTCTAGAGACTTTTTCCCAACAAGGTGGAAATTTTAAAGGGACTTGTCCCAAAAGATAAGAAGTCTCTAGATGGTTTTTAAGAAATGGAATAAATAAAATGGACGTTAATGGGACTAAAACAAAAGGTTTTGGTACAATACTACCTAAAGTTGGATGGGCTTTAGCCCCCTTTAGGGATTCCCATTGATCTTCAACATTAAGGGGCCCCAAACAAGTCTGCTCTATTTATCCCAATTAAAAATAAAAATGTATGTTTAAAAGGCTGGAAGAAAATTTCATTCATTTCAACAATTACTTGGGGCAACATATAGGCCAATTAGTCAAATTAAAAGATTGACAGGGATTTCCCTGGTGGTCCAGTGGCTAAGACTCCACGCTCCCAGTGCAGGGGGCCCGGGTTCCATCCCTGGTCAAGGAATTAGATCCCACATGCTGCAACGAAGATCTCGCGTGTGGCAACATAAATAAATATTTAAAAAAAAAAAAAGATTTACAAAGGGTCTGAGTCCCTTGGCTCAGCTCCTCACTGGGAACCCCAGTGCCTTTTATTTTTTAAAATATTTATTTATTTATTTGGCTGCATCAGGTCTTGGTTGCAACACGCAGGATCTGCGTTACGGTGCGCAGGCTTCTCTCTAGCTGTGGCGCGTTGGCTCAGTAGCTGTGGCTCGCGGGCTCTCTAGTTGTGGCACACGGGCTTAGTTGCCCCATGGCATGTAGGATCTTAGTTCCCCGAACAAGGATCGAACCCACGTCCCCTGCACTGGAAGGCAGATTCTCAACCACTGGACAACGAGGGAAGTCCCCCAGTGCCTTTTATACAAAAATACTATGGGGTCCTAATAGATGGGGGTCCTAACAGAAGGGGGTCCTAACAGAAACTAAAGTTAAAGGTATAAAAGTTAAAAGAATGGAGACAAAAGTTTATAAACTTTGGTATTAAATGAGCTTTATATAAGATCATTACATGTCTTTTGCCTAATTATATTATGGGAAAGACATGTTTTACTGGGGAATGCTTCCTTGCCCGATATAACACAGGGCATATAAATCTGCCCCTCAGGAAATATAATTAAACACACTAAAGGAAACCAACAGGGTTACCTGGGCCTGCACAATATAAAATAAAAACTGGGAGCAATATTCAAGGGCTAATAAAAATAATAATAGAGATTTTGCTCTGGATTTAACTTGTGAACTCAGAAAGAGGACTTTTGTTGAATGTCTTATGCAAGCTTTTAAAGGCATGGTTAAGTTAAACCCTAAAATTCTAGAACATAGAACTCATGAATTTCAGTTTAGCTGGAAATCTTCTCAGTGATATAAAAAAGCAAATAAAAGAAAATACAGTTGGGCAAATCAAGCTTTTAATATCATTTAAGCAGTAAACCAGTTCTTTGGAGAATTAAAAGCAAGTGTCTTTGTCTTGCAAATCTCTACAAATCAAAAATATAAATACAGCTCACAATGACTTGAGGCTGAGCCTAATTAGCTCAATCAGGTAAAATCTGAAACCAAGGAAAAAAGAGAAAAAGGCCTTTTAAAACTCAAACTGCTAGAAAGGCTCCCTCACTCAAAATCTGGTTCATACTCTTTAAATGATCTGTACTTGTTTTTGAAATCTTTTGTCACTTTGGTTAAGTGAATAAGTATTGTTTCACAGTGACCTATGATACTATGCGACCATGTGTTTTGAAACCTTTTTGATATTTTTGACAAGCTTACAAGTAACAATTCTAACTAAAGTTATTTTAACCTCCAGCTAACTCTGGGATGCTTCAAAGAAACCCTGAGGCATCTCAGAGACAAATTTAAACGTTGGCTTATTTGATAAGTTTAAATTACTTGAGAAATACTGTCAACTGATTGGAGACAAACCTTAGGTTATATTGTATGGGTAAATGTCATTAATATAGCTATTCCAAAATTTATATGGAATTCCTAAAATTCCTGGCATAATGTTATCATAATTCTAGTTATTATCTTAAAATGCTGTACATCACAGCATATCCAAGTTTCCTGTCAATTACATTGTAATCAGATATTTTTCTTTTTAACATCTTTATTGGAGTATAATTGCTTTACAATGGTGTGTTAGTTTCTGCTGTATAACAAAGTGAATCAGTTATACGTATACATATATCCCCATATCTCCCTCCCTCCCACCCTCCCTATCCCACCCCTCTAGGTGGTCACAAAGCACCGAGCTGATCTCCTTGTGCTACGCGGCTGCTTCCTACTAGCTATCTATTGTAACCAGATCTTTAACCATGCCATTTTAAGTCTTTTGTGGTTTATAGACAACCACTGTTTTACTCTGGAGCTTTTATAAAATGAAGATCTTCAAGAAGATTCATAAAAAGAACTTTCTGGGACTTCCCTGGCTGTCCAGTGGTTAAGACTCCGCGCTTCCACTGCAGGGGGCGCAGCTTCAACCTCTGGTCAGGGAACTAAGATCCTATATGATATGCGGCGTGGCCAAAATAAATAAATAAATAAAAAGAACTTTTTGACAAATGTAAGTTTCTGATAACTTTTAGATCATACCACTGACTTGGGTAAGAAATTACAAAACTAATGAAAAACGTGATGACTTCATCCAGATCAACAGCAATTAATTAAAAACATGGGACTGAATGAACTGATAAATATCATTTATAATTTTCTGAAATATACTGGCTTTTAATCTTTGTTTTCCAGGAAACCTTTCTTCTTAGGCTATGATCTAAAGCAAGCTGATAAAGTATACATTTGTAAACAAAGATGAAACATTTATCTTTCTACCTGATCCATCCAGAATTTGGCTTCTCCAGCTGGCTCTCTCCTGTGGACTTGATGATATTTTTTTTAATAAATTTATTTATTTTTGGCTGCATTGGGTCTTCGTTGCTGTGCATGGGCTTTCTCTAGTTGCGGCGAGTGGGGGCTACTCTTTGTTGTGGTGCGCGGGCTTCTCATTGAGGAGGCTCTAGGTGCACGGGCTTCAGTAGTTGTGGCACGTGGGCTCAGCAGTTGTGCCTCACGGGTTCTAGTGCGCAGGCCCAGTAGTTGTGGTACATGGGCTTAGCTGCTCCGCGGCATGTGGGATTTTCCTGGACCAGGGCTCAAACCCATGTCCCCTGCATTGACAGGTGGATTCTTAACCACTGGGCCACCAGGGAAGTCCTGACTTGATTGTTACTGTGACCAGATTACAACTATTTATACTAATTATTATTTTAATTTGTTCTCTTTGTTTCCAAATTGTTTATGCCTTGTGTTTCTCTTTGCTGTACTATGATCTGATTAACGTTACTAGCTATAGTACATATCCTGTCTATTTTATTTTTATTTTTGGCCGCATCGTGTGGCATGCAGGATCTTAGTTTCCCGACCAAGGATCAAACCCGTGTCCCCTGCACTGCAAGCACGGAGTCTTAACCACTGGACCACCAGGGAAGTCCTCCTGTTTATTTTATAAGATTGTCTCTTGTATTAACAATGTGTAACCATGGCTAAAAGTCTTGAGACAGTTGACCATATATGTAACTCTACAAAGAATAACTGTAATAGTGCAACCTAGATAAGGGAAAACATTTCCTGGATCCTAACAGACGAGTAAGACAGGTGATCCAGAGAATTTTAGATTATGAACAGGGTCTAATCCAAAAATCAACACATTGGCCTATAAGCAGAATCTTCCCCTGATCTAGGAATGTGTCTTGCTAGCAATGTGGGACAAAATTGGTCATGGAATGCCTCTCAAAAACATTGATCTAATTTATGACCAAGAGGAGGCACTGAGGACAAAGAATGTTGCCTGTCATATCAGTAAACAAAGGATGTTGGGGTCATCAGCCACCGCAGCCACCTGCAAGGGTGCAACCTGAGGGGATTCAGGATGGAGAAAAACAGAATACTGGCCCTAGATAGTTAAGGTGCACATCAAAGGAATGATTTCAATAAGCACTCCCCACCCGGCCCCCACAAAAGCCCAGACTCTTGCATCTTTTGTTACATAGAAAAGTACTAAACTCATTAACTTGAGACATCTGGTTTTTCTTTAATTAAGAGTAATCTTTCGATTCCGACTACTTGTTTTGTTTTGGCTTTTTTTTGCAAAACTCCTGTATACCCTGGCTCCTCCCTTACCTCTCTGGAACAGTCCCTCAGAGCTGAGAGGCTGTATCCTAGTCAAGCCCTCAGTAATACCCCAAATAAAACACAATTCTCAACTCTTAGGTTGTGTATTTCTTTTCAGTTGACAACTTGTACCTCATTTACCTTTTTTTTTTTTTTTTGCTGCACCCCGTGGCTTGTGGGTTTTATAACTTATGAAAATATCACCAAGTTAATTTTTTTTTTCTTGCTGACAACTAACTCTGCAACAGAAATAACATGAACTTATTGACCTTCAGTAAACCTAGGTACAATAAAAGACATGTCTATATTGATTAAACCAGCAAGCTTAAACTAGCTTTAACAACAGGTATTAATTTAATATTGAATATTTCCTAGATCACATGAACCTGAAATTCATTCCAGCCAGTTTCCTTTATATTTAGAAATATTTAATTTGTAAGCGCTTACTTTTAAGTCAATTAAATAGAGGTCTTTTATAAATTTAGAGTGTATACCCAGAGGTAGTGACATCTCATATGTATAATGTCTACACACACGTAAACAGACAAAACTAGAGATCTCACAGTTTCACTTAAAAAACTTAGCCATGAATCAGGTATTACAATATAAACTTACTAGTTTATAAATAACAGTTGGAATAAATTAAATTCATTTGCTCAGAAGACTAAGGCTTTGCTATTTGTGGAAAAGACTTAAGATTTGTATTTCTCTATGACATAAATCACAGCAAGACCTTTTTTGACCCACCTCCTAGAGAAATGGAAATAAAAACAAAAATAAACAAATGGGACCTAATGAAACTTAAAAGCTTTTGCACAGCAAAGGAAACCATAAACAAGACCAAAAGACAACCCTCAGAATGGGAGAAAATATTTGCAAATGAAGCAACTGACAAAGGATTAATCTGCAAAATTTACAAGCAGCTCAATATCAAACAAACAAACAAACAAGCCAATCCAAAAATGGGCTGAAGACCTAAACAGACATTTCTCCAAAGAAGATATACAGACTGCCAACAAACACATGAAAGAATGCTCAACATCATTAATCATTAGAGAAATGCAAATCAAAACTACAATGAGATATCATCTCACACCTGTCAGAGTGGCTATCATCAAAAAATCTACAAACAATAAATGCTGGAGAGGGTGTGGAGAAAAGGGAACCCTCTTGCACTGTTGGTGGGAACATAAATTGATACAGCCACTATAGAGAACAGTATGGAGATTCCTTAAAAAACTAAAAATAGAACTACCATACGACCCAACAGTCCCACTGCTGGGCATATACCCTGAGAAAACCATAATTCAAAAAGAGTCATGTACCACAATGTTCACTGCAGCTCTACTTACAATAGCCAGGACATGGAAGCAACCTAAGTGTCCATCAACAGATGAATGGATAAAGAAGATGTGGCACATATATACAATGGGATATTACTCAGCCATAAAAAGAAACGAAATTGAGTTATTTGTAGTGAGGTGGATGGACCCAGAGTCTGTCATACAGAGTGAAGTCAGTCAGAAAGAGAAAAAACAAATACCGTAATGCTAACACATATATATGGAATCTAAGGGGGAAAAAAAAAAAAGGTCATGAAGAACCTAGGGGCAAGATGGGAATAAAGACACAGACCTACTAGAGAATGGACTTGAGGATATGGGGAGGGGGAAGGGTAAGCTGGGACAAAGTGAGAGAGTGGCATGGACATATACACACTACCAAACGTAAAATAGCTAGCTAGTGGGAAGCAGCCGCATAGCACAGGGAGATCAGCTCCGTGCTTTGTGACCACCTAGAGGGGTGGGATGGCGGGGGGTGGGAGGGAGGGAGATGCAAGAGGGAAGAGTTATGGGAACATATGTGTATGTATAACTGATTCACTTTGCTATAAAGCACAAACTAACACACCATTGTAAAGCAATTATACTCCAATAAAGATGTTTAAAAAAAAAGATTTGTATTTCTCCTTGATAAACCCTAAGGAGGGTATGAACTGGATTTTGGGTGAGGGAACCCTTCCACTGGTTTGAATTTTAAAAGGCCCTTCCTCTTTGGTTTCAGGTTTTACCTGATAGAGCTAATTAGGCTTAGGCTCAGGCTCAGGTCTTTGTGGGCTGAATTTACATTTCTGATGTAGAGATTTTCAAGCCAGACAGTTGCTTTTAATTCCCCAAAGAACTGGTTAGTTGCCTAAATGATACTAAAAGATTGATTTGCCCAACTATATTTTCTTTGTTTTTTTAATATCACTGAGATTTCCGACTAAACTGAAAACCAAGAGTTCTTAGGGTTCAATTTATCATGTCTTCCAAAGTTTGGACAAGGCATTCAACAAAGGCCCCCTTTCTGAGTGCACCAGTTAGACCCAGAGCAAATCTCTATTACTATTTTCATTAACCCTGGAATATTAGCTCTCAGTTTTTACTTTGTTTTGTTCGGACTCTGGTAACCCTACTGGTTTCCTTTAGTATGCTTAATTAATATTGTCTGAGGGGCAGATTTATATGCCCTGTCTTATAATTCCAGGCTGGGGAAGCATTTCCCAGTGAGACATAATATCTATCCTACAATATAATTAGGCAAAAGAGATGTAACCCTCTTACATAAAGTCCATTTAAATATTTTTTATCTCAAGTCTATCAACTTCTATATCTTTAACTTTAGTTTCCATTAGGAACCCATCAACAAGCCCTGGTCTTAAAAGTAGTCCAGAAACTTCCTTTTTATCCCAATCATTTAATCTATTTTTGTATAAAAGGCTCTGGGGTCCCCAGTAAGAGGTTGAGCCAAGGGACTCAGGCTCTTTTGTCAATCTTTTAACTTGATCAATTGGCCTGTGGCCCCAAGCAATTGCTGGTCAGGTATCGCAGTGTAAGTTTCTTATAGCCTTTAGAAGGGGGGAAAAAGTATATATACACACACACCCACACACACACATTACACTGGAGTAAGTAAATAAGAGTGGACTCGTTTGGGGCCCTTTAATGTTGGGGACCAATAACATTGGTCCATCCAACCTCAGGTAGTGTTGTATCAAAACCTTTTGTTTTAACCCTATTAATATCAGTTTTATTTATCTCATTTCTTAATAGCCATCTAAAGATTTCTTTATCCATTTGGAATGAGTTCCTTTAAAATTTCCACCTTGTTGGGAAGAAGACTCTAGACTTTCCCTTCATTTTTTTTAACCTCCCTGTTAATCAGCCTCATTAACATTATCTTCAATGTTTTGCATCTGTAAGACCCTCTGAAGGGAAGCAGAGACCACAAATAAGGTTTCCCAAACCCTTTTTTTTTTAAATTAAAGGGAGTTTTAAGGTTAACTATTGTGTGTGTGTGTATCCACCTTCTAATTTATTTTTTATAGGTACCAATAAAACAGCTGTTTACAATGACAGCTCTCTAAAAATTTAGAAGTTTTTTCCAATTTAAAGGATCCAATGGCTATTGATAGGTGGTATTTTAATTACAACTCAAACCGATAAGATGCAAGAAGCATCCCCACAAGAGAGTGCAAAGGATGTAGCCTTCACAGATCTAGAAAGTTTACTCCTAAAAAACAGTCTAAGAAATTAAAGGTCTTTGTTATATAGGCTGACGCACCGAAGGTTAAGATGACTGAAGTCCCTGAGAGCTGGCGCAGTCAGACAAGACTGCTCAGAATCTCAGTCTATTCAACTGGCTGCCAAACGTACACCATATATGTACTTTCCGGATGGCAGAGACCAACTTCACACACACGCACGCACACACATACACACACCGGAAGCAAGAAGATCAGGTAGAACGTTTACATTTCAAAGACAGAAAAACGCAAGTTCCCTAGAAGGGCTTTTGTTTCTTTGTAAGGTCAGAATACCAAAAAGATGTTTTATCAAGCTGGCTTTCTCTAGCTTAACTGCATATAAAATAAAAAGAGTCCATATTGGCCATTTTCAGGGCAAGGTCTCCTTTAATTCCCAATTAAGTACCTACTTGTAAATATGAGCACAGAAACCTGGCAGGGTGTTAATTGGAGGCTAGCTTTCTGAAAAAAGGTTAGGCCAGCTTCTCAGCTAGTCACCCAGTCCAGACCACTCAGAGTGTCTCAACTGTGTAACTCCCAGTATCTTTCAACTGCGCAGCCAGGTGCCTGTTAACCACTGCCAAATAAAACTCAGGATCATCAAACAATAAATGGGAGATCCAAGAATCAGGAGAGACTCACCAAAATTTGCCTGGACTCTCTGAGGAGGCAGATGGGTACAAGAGGCCTCTGCTGGTACCAAAGCTCAAGTTCCTCAAGTTCCTCAAGCCCGCGTACCGCAAAAAAAAAAAAAAAGGACTAAATTCATTAACTTGAGACATCTGGTTTTTATTTAATTAGCAGTAAATTTTTGGTGTTTGACCACCTGTTTTTTTTTTTTTTTTTTTTTTTTTTGCGGTACGCGGGCCTCTCACCGCTGTGGCCTCTCCCGTTGCGGAGCACAGGCTCTGGACGCGCAGGCTCAGCGGCCACGGCTCACAGGCCCAGCCGCTCCGCGGCATGTGGGATCTTCCCGGACCGGGGCACGAACCCATGTCCCCTGCATCGGCAGGCGGACTCTCAACCACTGCGCCACCAGGGAAGCCCTAGTGCTTTTCTAAGTATGGAAAGACGCAAGACTTTGGGCTTATTGAAATCATTCCTTTGATATGTACCTTAACTGTCTAGGGCCAGTTTTGTTTCTCCATCCTGAATTCTCTCAGGGTGCACGGTTGGGGGTGGCTGCGGTGGCTGGGGTGGCTGGGGTGGCTGCAGGCCGCAACATCCTTTGTTTACTGATATAGCAGGTGACATTCTTTGTCCACACTTGATATGCAAATTATAATTTTTCTAATACACACACAGAATCACATCTCATACCACCATCAGTGGCTTGCCACCATTCTGGCAAACAACGCCTAGTATATAACGTAAATCTTTCCTCCTGTGCTCTCAGTAATTTCCCCACTGATTTGAAAATCTATCCCAAGCAGAGATGCTGTCATTTCGCGAGTTGGGTGGAGTGCGGACAAAAACTCTGCTCCACATTCCCCTCCCCCTAGTCAAAGCAAAATAAAAACAAATCAGAAAGAAGCACCACTCCTAACACTGCAGGGACGAAACGTCTCTTACCTGGGCTTCTGCAAAAGAGATGGCAGAGGTACTGAGGCCCCGGGGGCCTGGGGCCGCGAGGAGGACATAGTGCGGGTGCCCGCAGCAGCGGCCGGCTGGGAACCGGAGCCCCGCTGTCAGCGCTTTCCGGGGCCATTGGCAGGGCCGTGCGACGCTGTGGAACTGAGTGGGTAAAAGGAAGATGGAATCCTTTTACCGGGTGAAGTCGCTCATTATGCTCACCGTCTCCCCCCGCCCCCGCCCCCCGCCCAGACAGGCAGCCAGCTACCACAGGTGAGCACATTCTACTCCCCGCGCTCAGACTGCGACCCTGCAGGCTTGCAAGCTGTGAGTCCTGCATCTTAGCTACTGCAGACCCACCCCGGGGCCCAGAGTTTGAGGCTGAGGTTTCCTTAGAAGGAGTGACGCTTGGTCCCAGGGACACACCACGATACTAGGCTGCTGAACCCGCGGAGTCGGGAACGGAACCCTCCCGCGTCCTCATGTGAACCGAGGTCACGAGACGCAGGTCCCGGTGAGAAGATCAGCGTCTTCTCATGCCCACAGCACGAGTCATTCCTCGCTCGTGTCACAGGGATAGGGTGGCATCCTGGCGCTCGGCTCCGGGGCATCCTTACCTGACGCTGGGGCCGTAGCAGGCGCAGAAGCTCCCGGCGTCCGTACATCAACCCCAGCGCCATCTTAGCAGGAAGAGGACTTACGTTCGCGTCTGCGCACTCAGAACCGCAGCCTCGCGGGAGGAGGCCCTTTTGGAAATGGGCATGAAGCCAGGGCTGTCGCCACGCTCAGGAGGTAAAGGAGACTGGAGCTTGACGACCATATTTGAAGTGGGTAAGAAGCTGCACAGGGCCACTTTAACAAGATCGCGCAGAGAGTGTTTTCGGGAGATTGAAGTTCAGAGCCGTATTATCACCACCGGCGTTCGTTAGTGGCAGCGTAAACTTGGGAAGTTTTCTTTATCTTTAAAATCCGTGATTCTCCTGCGACTTGTTAAACTAAAAGGTACCCTCTAGACGACCTTGGCTGTCCTTGGTGTGGGGTTGTCCTGGCCAGTGATGTTCGATTCTTGTTGCTAGATAATACTGTAATCGCAGATCCAGTGAAATTTGAGAGTGGTCTGGAGTTTGACAGGAATTGAGGGAAGGCAGCTTCTAGGAAATATTTTCCTTCCAGATAAAAAGACAAAGCTTCAAGAGGAGGCTCCATCTTTCCCCTTCCCTTTCCTTAGGGGTTGGTTGAGGAGCATCTTGTGACATTGAGGGGACAAATCTTTAAAGATGAAAGATGGATCATTAGGGAGTTTGAGATTGACGTGTACGCACTGCTATATTTAAAATGGATAACCAACAAAGACCTACTTGTATAGCACAGGGAATTCTGCTCAGTATTATGTAACAGCCTAAATAGGAAAAGAATTTGAAAAAGAATAGATACATGTATAATGTATATGTATAACTGAATCACTTTGCTGTACACCCGAAACTAAAAATATTGTTAATCAACTATACTCCAATATAAAATAAGAAGTTAAAAAAAAAAAGCTAACATGCTGAAGATGGTTGTATGGAAAGATAGAAAACCCCTGAATACTTGATGATCATCGAGGTGCTGCAGCAGGCTTGGAAACACCTATCTCCAGATTTTGTTGTGTAAGATAATTGAAGGTCTTTTTTGTCTAGACTGGTAGGTCTCTGTTGCTTGGGTTCTTGAAACTGATAGCATTTCTAGAGATACATGAGGTGAAGTTCCCCTCCTCCAAAGAAAAAAGAAGTAAGAAAGGTGGGAGTTGAGTATGTTTGAACCCCTACGAAGACTCAAACTACAGAATGCTTTTGAAATAGCAAAGTATAGTTTGGGAAAGATACAATAGCTTGAAACGATTTCAATCACTGCTAGTTTGGGCTGGTTATAAATGTATCGGACAGGAATGGTAAAAACAGAAGGCAAAGAAATATAATACAGATTTAGTGGTAATTAGGAGTATGACCTATTAATCATATATATTGGACACCATTGTAAACAAGCTTTTTAAAGATTACTTTGAAAAATCAATACAGTTAGAAGTAATGACAAATATACAGCTACAGAACACTTGGCAAAAAAACCAAAAACCAAACAACCTATCATATGGTAGACTGTTACTTTGGTGGCCCCAAATGAATCATTCCTCTCAGTTTTGCACCCCTGATAGTTCCCTCCTCTTGAATCTGGGCTGGCCTATGACTTGCTTTAATCCTTAGAATTCATTTTAGGCCTATGCCTTAAGAAGACAATACTTTTGCATTCAGGGAGATGCCACTGTGTTGGAAGTTTGACTTCTCAGACTTCCATGCTGTGAAAAGCCCAACCTAACCACACGGAGGAGCACTGAGGCCTTGGCTAACAGCTCCTGTTGAGCTCCCAGCCAACAGTCACCACCAGCTCTCCAGACATGTGAAGAAGGCCATCATGGAAGTGGATTCTTCAGCCTCTACTGTAGTTACTTTGGGTGACTCTATGTGGAGCAGAGATAGGCTGCTTTCTCTGCTTAGCTCTGCCCAAGTTGCAAAATACAAGCAAGTAAAATGATTGTGGTTTTAAGCCACTGAATTTTGGAGTACTTTGTTGTCTGGCAGTAGATAACTGAAATAAATTTTAATGTTATGTGAATAGGTTTTTGTGCTTGGGAAAAGAGCATTTCCTTACCACTAAAGCTAACTGAGGTCTGCTTATATTAGTTTGCACTTATTTCTGATATTTCTGTGTGTTTTTATTGCCTTTTCATGGGAATTGGTCCTATTTTTCCTTTTAGATGGTACATTTCTAGAGGCAGGGAACAGGCCTCCTATCTTTTGTACTTTTTCCCCCTCATTAAGCTTTTCTTTTTTTAAAAATTTTATTATTTATTTTTATTTTTGGCTGCGTTGGGTCTTCAATGCTGTGCGCGGGGGCTACTCTTCGTTTTGGTGCGCGGGCTTCTCATTGCAGTGGCTTCTCTTGTTGCAGAGCACGGGCTCTAGGCATGTGGGCTTCAGTAGTTGTGGCACGTGGGCTCAGTAGTTGTGGCACGCAGGCTCTAGAGCGCAGGCTTAGTAGTTGTAACTCTTGGGCTTAGTTGCTCTGCGGCATGTGGCATCTTCCCGGGCCAGGGCTTGAACCTGTGTCCCCTGCACTGGCAGGTGGATTCTTAACCACTGCGCCACGAGGGAAGTCCCAATGATGGTGTTGATATGAATATTTTCCTTTCCCATTTTGGCTTAGATTTAGTGATGGCTTTCACGAGACCTATGTCCTGGTGGCAAACCTGTTGTGAACATGAGATTTGCACCTGATTTTAATTCTCATTAGGCATATTAGGTTTTTGAAAGTGACTGACTGGCTGGCTTTCATTAGGATCACAAATTAAAGGATCATAAATTAAGAAAGCCATGATGTAGGTGGTCACTCTAGTTTAAAAAGAGCAATTGCTGTGACTTGGCTGTGTATGCACGCAATGTGTGTGTGTGTGTGTGTGTGTGTGTGTGTATGCATTCATGTGTAGTTGTTAGTAGGATTGGGGAATGGAAAGATTGATAAAAACTGGCATAGAGCTTCAGGTTTCAGGCAGAGGAAGAAGAAGGATAAAACCAAAATAGCACATGGCTACAATGAACTCAGTTTTTTCTTCCCTTCTGCTAGGAACTGAATGCTTGTGTCCAAAATTCCAATGTTGAGGGTCAATTCCCCAATATGATGGTATGTGGAGGTGGTACTGATCTACATATAACTTCCAAACAAAATTGAACATCCTTTAAAGGAATACAATACAATCTAGACACTCAACAGTATAATATTCACATTGTTCAACATCCAATTAAAAATTACTAGGCATGCAAAGAAGTAAAAAAATCAGTAGGAGCAAAGTCAATATAAACAGACCCAGAAATAACAGAGATGATGAATTAGCACAAAATTATGTTTAAAAAGCTACTGTAACTATGCTCAGTGATTTAAGGGAAAAAGTTAACATAATGAGGAGAGAAATAGATATGAAAAAAACTAGGTGAAACTTATAGAGATGGAAAATACAATATTCAGAAAATGAACAATTCACTGGCTGGGCTTAACAACATATTAGACAATGCAGAAGAACAGATCAGTGAACTTGAAGACCTAGCAATAGAAACCATGCAAACTAAAGCACAGGGAAAATAAAAGGCTAAAAAATTAAACAGGGTCTCGGTGACTTGTGGGATAATCATAAGTGGTATATTATACATATAGTTGGAGTCCTGGGACAAGGGGAGAGGGACAGAGGAAACATTTGAAGAAATAATGGTTAAAAGTTTTAAAAAATGATAAAAACTATAAATTCACAGATCCAACAGACCACAAGTAGGATAAATACAAAATCATACCAAGCCACATCATGATTAAATGGTTGAAAACCAGTGATAAAGAGAAAAATCTACCCCCATCCCATGTTATTGAGATTCAATTGCCATATAACATATATGTTTAAGGTGTACAATGTGCTGATTTGATATATGTATATATTGCAAAATTGTTATCACAATAAGGTTGGTTAACACATCCATCACCTCACATAGCTATGTTTTGTTTTTTTTCTTTGTGGTAAGAACTTTTAAGATCTACTCATTTAACAGCTTTCAAGTATATAATACAGCATTGTTAACTATAGTCACCATTCTGTAATTAGATCCCCAGAACTTATTCACCCTATAACTGAAAGTTTGTACCATTTGACCACTTTCACCTATTCCCCCCCATCCCTTGCCCCTGGCAACAACCAATCTACTCTCTATTTCCATGAGTTCAGCTTTTTAAAGATTATAACATACAAGGGAGATCGTACATATTTGTCTTTTTATGTTTGACTTGTTTCTCTTAGCATAATGCCCTCAGTGTTCATCCATGTTGTTGCAGATGACAAGATTTCCTCCTTTTTTATGGTTAAATACTATTCCATTATATGTATATGTATGTATATATATATATATATAAAATATCATGTTTTCTTTATCCATTCATCTGTCAGTGGACACTTGTTTCAGTGTTTTGCTTGTTGTAAATAGTGCTGCAAAGAACATAGAAGTGCAGATATCTCTCTGGGATAGAGATATCATTTCCTTTGGATAAATACCAGGAGTGGGATTGCTGGATATAGTAGTTCTATTTTCAAGATTTTGAGGAACCTCCATACTGTTTTCCAAAGTGGCTGTACCAATTTACATTTCCACCAGCACAATACAGGTGTTCCTTTTTTTTCCATATCCTCATCAGCATTTGTTATGTCTTGTCTTTTTTTTTTTTTTTTTATGTCTTGTCTTTTTGATAACAGCCATTCTAACGGGTGTGAGGTGATAATCTCATTATGGTTTGATTTGTATTTCTTTGATGATTATTGATATTGAGCACCTTTTCATGTACCTGTTGGTCATTTGTATGTCTTCTTTGGAAAAATGTTTATTCAAGTCCTTTGCTCAATGTTTTAAAAACATTTTTTATTTCTTTAATGTTGTATCTATTTTATTTATTTATTTTTGGCTGCATTGGGTCTTCGTTGCCGTGCACGGGCTTTCTCTAGTTGCGGGGAGCGGGGGCTACTCTTCGTTGCGGTGTGCGGGCTCCTTATCGCAGTGGCTTCTCTTGTTGTGGAGCATGGGCTCTAGGCGCTCAGGCTTCAGTAGTTGTGGCATGTGGGCTCAGTAGCTGTGGCATGTGGGCTTAGTTGCTCTGTGGCTTGTGGGATCTTCCCAGACCAGGGCTTGAACCTGTGTCCCCTGCATTGGTAGGTGGATTCTTAACCACTGTGTCACCAGGGAAGTTCCCGTTTAAAGTGTTTTAAAGAGAGTATATAATGAAGTGTTAGGTAACAAAATACATATTAACTGTGAGTTCAAAGTTAATATGGGCCACAACAGTCACGGAAAATTCATGAAAGAGGAGAGTGGATGAGATTTTGGCTGGTGCTTCCAGGCAGAGGGAGTAAAACAACAGGCCTGTGGAGGATAGTATGAAGACTGGTCTGTAATGGAGTTAACCCTGTTATTCCTTTACAAAGACTTTATCCTAAGAAATTAACCAGTTATATTCATAGATGTTAATAACAGTGCTATTTAAGTTGGTAAAAGCTTGAAACAATCTCTATTTTGTTTAAGAGTTTCTCCTAAGAAAATAGTAAAAAATACCATATTCAAAGATGATCATTACAGTGTCATTTAAAATGACAGAAATTGGAAACCATCTACATTTTAACCAATAGAGAAATGCAAATGGCTTAGGCTGCATTCATTCAACAGACTATGTGTTCATTTCAAAACGTATTTTTAATTATAACAAGTTGGCAAAATGTTTATGACTTAGTAAAAAATGTATATAATTATGTAAAAGAAGCAGAATGCGAAACTATAAGTACATTATGCTGTTAATTTTGTGGAAAAAAAATGCATGTCTTAGGAAAAAAGCCTGAAAGAAAATACACCAAACATTTTATATGAGGATAATCTCAAGGTGATGTCATTATGGGTGATTTTTATTTCCATCTTTACATTTTTCTGTAGTTTTAACACTTCTAGCAATGATTATACATTTTGTTTATATTCCTAGGTACTATCTGTATTAGCTTACTGGGGCTGCTGTAACAATATACTAGGCACTTAAACAACAAATTAATTTTCTCATAATTTGGGAGGCTAGAAGTCCAAGATCAAGGTGTCAGCAGATTTGGTTTCTTCTGAGGCTTTTCTCCTTGGCTTGTAGATGGCAACCTTCTCTCTGTCTTTACATGGTTGTCCTTTTGTCTGCACATGTTTCTGGTGTCTCCCTTTGGGTCCAAATTTCCTCTATTATAAAGACAATGGTCACATTGGATTAAGGCCCATCCTAAAGACCTCATTTTTGCTTAATTGCCTCTTTGAAGACCTTGTCTCCAAATACAGTTACATTCTGAAATATTGGGGGTTAGAATTTCAACATATAAACTTTGGGGAGACACGATTCACCTTATAGCACTATTTAAAAATATGATTGGTATAATATTGAAAATATGAGAAACACAAAATGGGGCAAGTGTGAGTAGAATAGAAAGATATATGGTGGCTAATGGTGGGAGAACAGGTGAAATAACAATGATATCTAAATTATTTTTTTCTTTTTTAAAATTGAAATATAGTTGATTTACAGTGTTGTGATAGTTTCAGGTAGACAGCAAAGTAATTCAGTTATATATTGTGGGACTCGAGGGACATTGTTCCAGCTAATGATTAAGAACTCTCCAGACAATAGGGGCTTCTTAGACAATGGGTGAATTTCCAGGATGTCCGGCCCCCTTCCGAGAAGGAGGGAGATAAACAAAATGTAAAAAAGGTATCTCTCAAAGAACCAATCAGGAAGCCTGGGACAGTTTCCCTCTATGGTCCGAACAGAGGCTAAGAACCTATCATTAAAAATCACAATTGAATCCACACTTTGCATAACAGGAAGTTGAGACCTATAAAAATACATGTTCACGCCCTGGGGGGGTTCCTTCTTCGGCCTCCTGCGTGAGGACCAAGGAACCCCGGTGCACCGGCCTTCAATAAACCTCTTGCGTTTTGCATCGGCTTCCGACTCTTGTTTCCTGGGCGAGTCGAAACTCTATTCTTTTTCAGATTCATTCTATTATAGGTTATTACAAGATATTGAATATAGTTCCCTGTGCTATACAGTAGGTCCTTGTTGGTTATCTATTTTGTATATAGTTGTGCGTATCTGTTAATCTCAAACTCCTAATTTATCCCTCTCCCTCCTTTCACCTTTGGTAATCATAAGTTTGTTTTCTATGTTTGTGAGTCTGTTTCTGTTTTGAATTAAGACTGAACTTAAAAAAAAAACAGGCCTAACTTAATTTTTTATATTCAGTTCTCTCTGTTCAAATACCTGGTGTAGTTTCTGTCTCTTGACTAGACTCTGATTTTTACAGTAGTGGAGCTGGATTTGGGGAAGGTGTGGGTTTAGTTTTGGATATCTGAATTTCAATGACAGTGGGATATTCATGTAGAAATATCTTGTACCTAGATGGAAAAATGACACTGGAGTTTGTGGGAGAGATAGGAAACTGAAAACATTTGTCATTGTCAGCACTGATGTGATGATGGAAACTGTAAGACTACTTGAATTCTCTGGGTGAGCGGTGTGGCGAGCCAAGAGCAGATGGTTGACCATGGTCTTGCATATACTCACAAAGAAAAAGTAGCAAAATTAAAAAAAAAAATCACAAACTTGAACATATAATGATGATTTTATGATAAAGCATTGATAAATGAAGCTCATACCAAGACTTTTGTTTTTTTGTACAGTTAACTTCTTACCCAACCTGTGTTTCCAAGTCTATCCCAATATTGGGGCTATTGTGACAAATCAAAGCCTAGGAACCCTGGAGCTCTTACTTTTTTTACCCTAAGACCTTTGGGGAAAGCCCCCAGGTCACATTGAAGGCAGTGACTTATCTTTCCTCTTTTATCTTTTGGTTTTACCAGTCTGCTAACAATACCATAGTGGTACTGCAGAACATTATAAAAATTATGAGAATTTTTTTTTGTAATAGGTCTTTTTTTTTTAAATAAATTTATTTACTTATTTATTTTTGGCTGCGTTGTGTCTTTGTTGCTAAGTGCGGGCTTTTCTCTAGTTGCAGCCCGCGGGGGCTACTCTTCGTTGCGGTGCTTGGGCTTCTCATTGCGGTGGCTTGTCTTGTGTGAAGCACGGGCTCTAGGCATGTGGGCTTCAGTAGTTGTGGCGCACGGGCTCAGTTGCTCCGCGGCATGTGGGATCTTCCCAGCTCGAACCTGTGTCCCCTGCATTGGCAGGCGGATTCTTAACCACTGTGCCACCAGGGAAGTCCCTGTAATAGGTCTTTATTGGAGTATAATTCCTTCACAGTACCGTGTTAGTTTATGTTGCACAACAAATCAAATCAGCCATATGCATACACATGTCCCATATGCCCTCCCTTTTCAGCCTCCCTCCCATCCTCGCTATCCTATGCTGCTGCTTCCCACCAGCCAACTATTTTACATTTGGTAGTGTATATATGTCAATGCTACTCTCACTTCGCTGCAGCTTTGCCCTCCCACCCCATGTCATCAAGTCCTTTCTCTATGTCTACCTCTTTATTCCTGCCCTGCAACTGGGTTCATCAGTACAATTTGTTTTAGATTCCATATATATGTATTAGCATATGGTATTTGTTTTTCTCTTTCTGACTTAACTTCACTTTGTATGACAGACTCTAGGTCCATCCACCTCACTACAAATAACTCAATTTTGTTTCTTTTTATGGCTGAGTAATATTCCATTGTATATATGCGCCATATCTTCATTGTCCATTCATCTATCGATGGACATTTAGGTTGGTTCCATGTCCTGGCTATTGTAAATAGTGCTGCAGTGAACACTGTGGTGCATGTCTCTTTTTGAATTATGGTTTTCTCAGTGTATATGCCCAGTAGTGGGATTGCTGGGTCATATGGTAGTTCTATTTTTAGCTTTTTTAAAAATTATTTTATTATTTTTTTATTTTTAGCTTTTTAAGGAACCTCCATACTGTTTTCCATAGTGGTTGTATCAATTTACATTCCCACCAACAGTGTAGGAGGGTTCCCTTTTCACCACACTCTTTCCAGCATTTATTGCTTCTAGCTTTTTTGATAATGGCCATTCCGACCATCATGAGGTGATACCTCATTGTAGTTTTGATTTGCATTTCTCTAATAGTGATGTTGAGCATCTTTTCATGTGCCTCTTGGCCATCTATATGTCTTCCTTGGTGAAATGTCTATTTAGGTCTTCCGCCCATTTTTTAACTGGATTGTTTGTTTTTTTGATATTGAGCTCCATGAGCTGTTTGTATATTTTGGAGATTAATCCTTTGTCTGTTATTTCATTTGCAAATATTTTCTCCCATTCTGAGGGTTGTCTTTTTGTTTTGTTTTTGGTGTCCTTTGCTGTGCAAAGCTTTTAAGTTTAATTAAGTTCCATTTGTTTATTTTTGTTTTTGTTTCTGTTCTCTAGGAGGTGGGTCAAAAAAGATCTTGCTGTGGTTTATGTCAAAGAGGGTTTTTCCTATGTTTTCCTCTAAAAGTTTTATAGTGTCTGGTATTACATTTAAGTCTTTAATCCATTTGGAGTTTTTTTTTTTTTTTTTTTTTAGTTATTTATTTTTGGCTGCATTGGGTCTTTGTTGCTGTGTGCGGGCTTTCTCTAGTTGCTGTGAGCGGGGGCTACACTTCGTTGCAGTGCGTGGGCTTCTTATCGCTGTGGCTTCTCTTGTTGGGGAGCATGGGCTCTAGGCGCACAGGCTTCAGTAGTTGCAGCACGTAGGCTCAGTAGTTGTGGTTCACGGGCTCTAGAGCACAGGCTCAATATTTGTGGCGCACAGGCTTAGTTGTTCCGCAGCATGTGGGATCTTCCAGGACCAGGGATCGAACCTGTGTCCCCTGCATTGGCAAGCAGATTCTTAACCACTGCACCACCTGGGAGGTCCCCATTTGGAGTTTATTTTTGTGTATGGTGTTAGGTAGTGTTCTAATTTCATTCTTTTACATGTAGCTGTCCAGTTTTCCCAACATCAATTATTGGAGGGGCTGTCTTTCCTTCTTTGTATGTTCTTGCCTCTTTTGTCATAAATTAGGTGCCCGTATGTGTGTGGGTTTATCTCTGGGCATTCTGTCCTGTACCATTGATCTATATTTCTGTTTTTGTGCCAGTACCATACTGTCTTGATTACTGTAGCTTTGTAGTATAGTTTGAAGTCGGGGAGCCTGATTCCTCCAACTCTGTTTTTCTTTCTCAAGATTGCTTTGGATATTTGGGGTCTTTTGGGTTTCCATACGAATTGTAAGATTTTTTGTTCTAATTCTGCGAAGAATGCCATTGGTAATTTGATAGGTATTGCAATGAATCTGTAGATTGCTTTGGGTAGTATAGTCATTTTCACAATATTGATTCTTCCAATCCACGAACATGGTATATTTCTCCATCTGTTTATGTCATCTTTGATTTCTTTCATCAGTGTTTTATAGTTTTCTGAGTACAAGTCTTTTGCCTCCTTAGGTGGTTTATTCCTAGGTATTTTATTCTTTTTGTTGCAATGGTAAATGGGAGTGTTTCCTTAATTCTCTTTCTGATTTTTCATTGTTGGTGTATAGGAATGCCAGAGATTTCTGTGCCTTAATTTTGTATCCTGCACCCTTACCAAATTCACTGATTAGTTCTAGTAGTTTTGTGGTGGCATCTTTAGGATTTTCTACGTATAGTATCGTGTCATTGGCAAACAGTGACCTTTTTACTTCTTCTTTTCCAATTTGTATTTCTTTTTCTTCTCTGATTGCTGTGGCTAGGACTTCCAAAACTATGTTGAATAAGAGTGGTGAGAGTGGACATCCTTGTCCTGTTCCTGACAACTCATTCAAACATCCACTGTGTGCCTACTTTGTGTCAGGTGTCTGTTATGTGTGTAGTTTACTGCTGACAGTTGTTCTAAGCCTTTTCTCTTCTTTGGTTCCCTCTGGTTGCCCCTCAGTACATATACCTTCTTCTCTTTTGACAGAGAAGCCTTACCTCCTACTTTCCTAACAAAGAAAAGAACCATGTGAGGTGAGCCTTTTAATCCATTCCAAAATAACTCTGTTTCTTTCTCCCCATCTTAGAAGAACTGAACTTCCTCTTTTTTTTTTTTTTTTTGCGGTACACGGGCCTCTCACTGTTGTGGCCTCTCCCGATGCGGAGCACAGGCTCCAGACGCGCAGGCTCAGCGGCCATGGCTCACGGGCCCAGCCGCTCCAGGGCATGTGGGATCCTCCCAGACCGGGGCACGAACCCCGCGTCCCCTGCATCAGCAGGCGGACTCTCAACCACTGCGCCACCAGGGAAGCCCTGAACTTCCTCTTTTTAAGTTTGAACTATCCTTGTGTTCTCAATCCTCTTTGTCATCTCCCTCTTCATCCTTGTGGGTGCTATAACAGCTAGAATCAAAGATTTCTCCCTTAAATATCTTCTTTTTGTCTAGCTTAAGCACCTTTAATTTCCTCTTCCCTCCTTGGCCTGTAGAGATCTTTTTTCTCTGTGCTGGAACACACACACACACACACACACACACACACACACACACACACACACACACACACACACACACACACACACACACACACACACACACACACACACACACACACACACACACACACACACACACACACACACACACACACACCTTTGTTTGACCTTGATGCAACTCTTAGCCTATTTTTCTTTTACTGTTGTAGGTTTATAATGGAGCAGGAGCCTATGGGACCTTCTCCAGACAGGCCCTTCCCCCATATCCAATGTTTAGCTTATCTCTGAAGTACCTAGATAACAGTATTTCATGCACATTTCCTGAGTTGTTTTACAGATGTGAACCCCCCCCTCAAATGGAAGATGTTAACTACTTGATGACCTTTAGCACATAGCCCCAGGCCTCCTGGCACCTAAGGACTAATAATGTTAACCCCTGTGACACCGCCCTGTTCCTTCACCATCAGCCAGTCACAGAACTGTGCATGAGTCGATCACATACCCTGCAACCGTACCCTGCAACCGTCCTCCCTCACCTGGCTTTTCAAAATGCTTTGCCAAAACCCTTCTGGGAGCTCGGGGTTCTTTTGGGCATGAGCCACGCTTCTCCTTGCATGGCCTTGCAGTAAACCTTTCTCTGCTCCAAGCTTTGATGTTTCTGTTTGTTTGGCCTCACTGTGCGTCAGGAACAGGAACTTGTGCTAACAGGTTTAAGAATGAAACTCCATTCCCAATGCACAGTCACTCCTAGTTCTGCTCGCTTGACTCCTGCTGCTGCTTCGGCCTCTGTCCCTGTCATTCAGACTGGTCACCGAAAGGCAGTCCTGGCTTCCTAGTCACAAGGCACAGTGGGTTTTTCTCAGCCCTCCCTGTCTTAGCTTCTCTGTGGCATTTGACACTGTTGATCCCCCTTTTTTCTAACACTCTCTTCTCTTGATTTTCATAGCACAACATATGATTTTCTTCTCATCTTTTTGCTCTAACATTTTCAAAACAGTTTAGATGAGTAAATGTACTGAGCCTAACTTCCAACATATCTGTTGCAGTTTGAAGGGGTCAGGAAGGAATAGTGGGCGTTACCAAAAGCTGATTGCTGCTCAAATAGGCTTTGTAGCATGTTGTCCAATGATGTTAAAAGCTTCCTCACTTGGAAGGTCTAGATATTTGATTGTGTCCAAGGCTGGTTAAAGTAACCAATCTTATAAGAGACTAATGCTCCCTATGTAGTGTCTTCCCTGAGCAGAGCTTGCCTTTCCAATTCTCTTTATTCCTCTAAGTTTCAATCTTTCAGTTTCTAATATCTCAGATGTATTAATTCCATTGTTGAGCAGTGGTCACGCTCTCTCTTCTGATTTTTACTTTTTATTTCCTAATGATATGTGTTGATTTTACTTGTCACGTTTTCAGAGTTCTGGAGGTGTTTGCTGTCAACTCAGTGTTCTATGTAAGAAAAAAGCCCCACTTTGTTTGACAGGCTTTTCTCTCTTCTTAAATGTAGGAGTTATTTAACATAATCTAGATTTTGAAAAGTAGAATGCCTCATGGAGATTTTATGTTTGTTACTCAAGATGTAGAAAATAGAGTTCATTTTTGTCTGAGAAGAATCTTCTCTCCGTAAATAAAAAGTGATTACTTAAAAAGTCATCATCCTATTGAGAATGGATAAGAATAAGAAAAAATAACCTGGTCTTATAAACAATTTCTTTTTGTATTGTGCTAAGTTATAGGTGAACTTCTAGTTCTTACTGTTGTTAGTTGATACTTAACACGGAGCCTTCAGCCAAATGAAAAGGGACCGTGCGTGGTGAGTTGATGGAAAATGGAGCCTTTACGGCGAAGAAAAAAGAAGTCTGAAGTTATTTCTCTGTGAACTTTAACTACTGTTTCTTCCTGATTTCAAACATGGCAGGTTTTAATAGAGACTTAACATTCATCCCTGCTGTTGTCATTTACTTTGAGTTAACCATTTATTACTGAAACTTAAAGATAAAATCTAGGGAGACTTCTCAACTTAAGGTTCATAGCCTTTCTCTAATTATCCCTCTTCTCTCACGTTGTACTGCCTTTCCCCTATACATTTGTTGTACTTGGGTACATTGTGAAGTCCAAATTCACATTCTGTTTTTATTTCAGTATGAGGGAATTTCAGAGTATAAGGTCACTTGGCTAGTAATAAGTAAGTCAGGTCAAAAATTTATCCTAGATCTCCTATTAGCCAAATTGAGAACAGTTAGAACCTCAGAATTAATAATAACATAGTAATCCACTAACTAAAATAATCCATGAATCCATACTGATGTACACAAATGAATGAATAAATATATAAAAGGTAAAGAAGGGAAAATCTCCTTCCAGCAGAATGCCAACTAATAAATGTGATAAATGAGGAAGGAATGATGGAATTAGAAAATCACCATTTGGCAACCACCATATTAATAATTGCTTCAGGCAAGAATCATCAAAGGAAGCTAAAATTTGTGGGGGAGTTTGCTAAGGAACATGACACTTACATAGTCTCAAGATTATCTAGTGATTACACAGGGAAAAATAGTAATTTTACAGTGGCACAATCTGGTAGACACTGACTTAATCAAATAACCAAAATTAATATTACCAATAAGGAAACCAAGTAGCATCATGTACCTCTGATGTGATGCATTGACAAGTTGGCATTCCTGCCAAAAATACATAATCTGAATATAATCATGAAGAGACATCAGACTAATCCAAACTGAGGGATTGTCTACAAATAACTGGCCTGTAGTCTTCAAAAAAG